>NC_092268.1:9104701-9119701 GCF_036320965.1 Panulirus ornatus
CTCCACCACATGCACACACTCCCCCACCACGTCATGCACACACTCCTCCACCACGTCATGCACACACTCCTCCACCACCACCACGTCATGCACACACTCCTCCACCACCACCACGTCATGCACACACTCCTCCACCACCACCACGTCATGCACACACTCCTCCACCACCACCACGTCATGCACACACTCCTCCACCACCACCACGTCATGCACACACTCCTCCACCACCACCACGTCATGCACACACTCCTCCACCACCACCACGTCATGCACATACATGATAATCATTTATTTGGACGTTGAGCAGGACATCCTCAGGACGGAGCTGACCCGTAGGATAACCACGTCTCCTCAAGGCCGACCTGTGTAATGTGTACCATCATGCGACCAGACCAAGGAGGAGGTGGAGGAGGAGCCTCCACACACCGAGGCCAAGTAGGAGGAGGAGGAGGAGCCTCCACACACCGAGGCCAAGTTGGAGGAGGTAGAGGAGGAGCCTCCACACACCGAGGCCAAGTAGGAGGAGGAGGAGGAGGAGCCTCCACACACCGAGGCCAAGTAGGAGGAGGAGGAGGAGCCTCCACACACCGAGGCCAAGTAGGAGGAGGAGGTGGAGCCTCCACACACCGAGGCCAAGTAGGAGGAGGAGCCTCCACACACCGAGGCCAAGTTGGAGGAGGAGGAGGAGCCTCCACACACCGAGGCCAAGTTGGAGGAGGAGGAGGAGCCTCCACACACCGAGGCCAAGTAGGAGGAGGAGGAGGAGGAGCCTCCACACACCGAGGCCAAGTAGGAGGAGGAGGTGGAGCCTCCACACACCGAGGCCAAGTAGGAGGAGGAGATGGAGCCTCCACACACCGAGGCCAAGTAGGAGGAGGAGGAGCCTCCACACACCGAGGCCAAGTAGGAGGAGGAGGAGGAGCCTCCACACACCGAGGCCAAGTAGGAGGTGGAGCCTCCACACACCGAGGCCAAGTAGGAGGAGGAGGAGGAGGAGCCTCCACACACCGAGGCCAAGTAGGAGGAGGAGGAGGAGGAGCCTCCACACACCGAGGCCAAGTAGGAGGAGGAGGTGGAGCCTCCACACACCGAGGCCAAGTAGGAGGAGGAGATGGAGCCTCCACACACCGAGGCCAAGTAGGAGGAGGAGGAGCCTCCACACACCGAGGCCAAGTAGGAGGAGGAGGAGGAGCCTCCACACACCGAGGCCAAGTAGGAGGTGGAGCCTCCACACACCGAGGCCAAGTAGGAGGAGGAGGAGGAGGAGCCTCCACACACCGAGGCCAAGTAGGAGGAGGAGGAGGAGGAGCCTCCACACACCGAGGCCAAGTAGGAGGAGGAGGTGGAGCCTCCACACACCGAGGCCAAGTAGGAGGAGGAGCCTCCACACACCGAGGCCAAGTTGGAGGAGGAGGAGGAGCCTCCACACACCGAGGCCAAGTTGGAGGAGGAGGAGGAGCCTCCACACACCGAGGCCAAGTAGGAGGAGGAGGAGGAGGAGCCTCCACACACCGAGGCCAAGTAGGAGGAGGAGGTGGAGCCTCCACACACCGAGGCCAAGTAGGAGGAGATGGAGCCTCCACACACCGAGGCCAAGTAGGAGGAGGAGGAGGAGCCTCCACACACCGAGGCCAAGTAGGAGGAGGAGGAGGAGCCTCCACACACCGAGGCCAAGTAGGAGGAGGAGGTGGAGCCTCCACACACCGAGGCCAAGTAGGAGGAGGAGCCTCCACACACCGAGGCCAAGTAGGAGGAGGAGATGGAGCCTCCACACACCGAGGCCAACCCCCGCTACAGTGAACAACAACACACGAACCACTTTACATCATGTGGATCAAGTTTTTCTCTGGGAAAGGCCATCACTTTGTCAATAGTGCTCGAGTTGTACCAGAGTGACAATGTTACAACAGATGTTTTTCTTGTAGTCATAACCTAGTAATTATATCTGGCAATGACGAGGATAAATCAACTGCCAGTCCGGTCATCTACACGAGTTCCACTACCTTCGTTCAGAAGAGCGAGGTTGCCAAATTAACCACTTGTTCCCCCTCTGGCCTCTGCCCGAATACTTCCCAATTGATAATGATGAACATTGAAGTCTCATACAACTACTTTACGATGCGGTACTAACAAGCCAATTTAACTCATCATTATCAAGTGCGCTTGAACTGGCGCAATATATCCAACAGATGGCCAGGTATGTATCATCAAATTTCACTCAACATGCGCCAGCGTCTACAGTAGAATTTAAAGTCACTCGTGTGTGAGGTAAATTTTTGTTTACATAGACAGCTACCACACGATTCTCGTCTCTTCTATACGAGTGACAGCTGTCAACAACGGATCATACGTCATCAACTGCGTCGTTTAGAAGTTGTCTCTTGTAAACAGATCACAGCTGGCCTATACAGTACAAGCAACATTTGTAGTTGTTGTTTATGCTTAAGATGTTTACTATGCCTCCTGAATGATGTTGAACATGTTGGTTTAAAGAGTTATTCAACCGACCACTTTTCTTCGCCGATGTAAGTGAGGACTTGGGCGAGCCCCCAGGGAACATGACGGTCGCTGGATGTAGACTGCGTGGCAGCCATCAAGTCTATGTCCTCCAGCGAAGAGGTCCTGTGAACCACATTGTTAGTGGTACCAGAACAGTGGCGTGTTACCACGTAGTTTATTCAAGTTATGTCAGGTTTCTCAAAGACACATTTGTTTTGTTCTTCTCTTTCGGACGGGCAAGAGAGGATGTGGTATTGGCATAAGATTTATGGACTGTGGTTGTAGGGTTAGATGGAGCAAGAACTGAGGCCCACAAGAAGTCTGCCTCCACATTGCTCTCATCACCGACATACATTTCAAAGTCGACGTGTAGTATTCATTAAGGTTTAGTGATCACACAAGACTCCTTCACTCTCCTCCCAGCCTCACCATGAGAGATGTAACTTTGTGTCTGACTGCACAGACGACATTCTCAAACTGGAACCGTGGACAGGTCCGGTCCCAGCTTGGGTGGTTGACATCACAGTTAACACATAACATTCTCTCAGCCATACACTCCTTAACGGTAATACCCTCCTCAGCTCACTTCCCTCCCACATTTAGCAGAAAGAATACAACTCGAAGTGGCGGTCAAGTTACTGGCATTCATAGCAACGTAAGAGATTCGGATCCGATGTAGGGACGAGCTTGAGATCGCATATAACCAATAGAGATATTGCCTGGTAACCGAGCTCTCCCGAAGGAAGGTTAGGTTAATCAAGGGAGTTCTACGCCGTTGACCATTGACAAATATGGTGATGAACCAGGCAACGATGACGTCCTCGTTTGGTAGTTCCTTCATAATGTCGTCCTCTGACATAACCATGACATCACTGCAGTAGATGACTCCCCTGCATGACTTCATGGCAATGGGTATAGAGACCACGTCAATATGAATATGGAACTTCGTCAACTAAGCAGTTTCGCCACCTGTTTCGTCGACTTATCAGCAAATCACCACTAACCAGTTTCCTTATCGTTTTAACATGACCAAACCAACCATCAACGATCTTCCTGATTACGAAGGGACTGAAGGAAGCAAGGGTCGTTGCTCTAGTCGTATAGGCCAATACAAAATCAGCATTCCTACTTTTTATGTAGACGTTCTCACCATTATCTTCTATGGAGGCAGTGGATGGCTTTACTGGGTAAATCCAAAAGGGGCTTAACCCCAAAATCTGCGCTGGCAAACCACTCCAGACAGTGCAAGAAAAAAACTAACTACCCCGAAAAAAATATCAGGCATTTGTTTTTTGCCGAAAAAGGTTTCAGGGCGGAGGTGGTCGCACAAAGGCCAGACGAAGTTACTCTCCGGTGGACATCTGTCAATGAAAGAATGATTTTGCATACAACAACCTTATCAAAGATGTAAATAAACAATAACTTTACCAAAAAAACCTTCAAGATAAAGCAAGGTTAGCGACATCACCGGGTGGAATAGCTACAACCTCGCTGTGTACGAAGGTCGACACCTCCGTGCTGGTCAGTAGCTGGTACGAGACTGTGGTCGACACAGACACGACTACACATTGTCACTGCGTAATGTCACTGCGCATGTAGTTATGGCTATCGTCAACCTTGTCTGACTGGCGTCTCTCAATATATTTATCCTGACCCCAGCCCTGAACATACGGAGAAATAGCAAAATATTGCATTAAGTTTTGAAAACATTTCTTTCGTAAACACTACACGAAGGTACAAGGCTACCAGAGGCAGCACTTCACATTAATAAACATAAGACACCAAATTTATGTGAATAATCCAAAGAAAGCAGTGAAGGTTAACGGAATATAGGAGGGCTGAAAGAAGAGGGTTGATCAAGGCATTCTAAACGAAACCAAAATGGCGTCTTAGCTAGGAGCTGTGTTAATCTTCCTACGTATTGATACGTGGAATAGAAGCAAGCTCCACTTGTCAAGGAAAAATGCACAGAAACATTGCCATAGTGCTAAGCAAAGTCTGACTTACCAAAAATAAGAGTAGACACCAAGACATCAGGCAACACAGACTGGAAATACAGAGCGTAAGAACACATCCATCTTTGGAACCGACACAGAGAAGACTACAAATGGCGGCCGAGCTCAAGATAAACATATACAAAGAAGCGCATTTAGAAGAACTTGTTAAACTAATTTTTGTGATGCTTCCAGTAACGCCATCTGGAAGCGCGATTAAGAACCATTAGAATACGGGAATATATACCTTAACTACCAGAGAAAACGGGAAACTTACAGTTCATTGCAAGATATTCAAGTCTGCCATAATTTCTCCAAGGAATAAATCCTTTGTTCTACTTTGTGTGGTATAAATGTTATGTTTTGCCTTAGCAATGGAAAACTTAAGATAAACTTGACATTTTGTTAAATGACACCAAAATTTCTTCATGATTCACGAACCATATATCTTTTTTTTTTATTTTCATTTTGCTCTTTCAAACAGGAATTGATTTTTAAGTATATAAGTCCTGATCCTATCTTTGGTTTGTACTGGTCATTTACCGTAATTTAGATTTCCCTAATTCCCTAATGCAGGAGGGTGAAAGGAGGGCAAGGAATAGAGTGATTTGGATCGATGTGGTATACCGGGGTTGACGTGCTGTCAGTGGATTGAATCAAGGCATGTGAAGCGTCTGGGGTAAACCATGGAAAGCTGTGTAGGTATGTATATTTGCGTGTGTGGACGTGTATGTATATACATGTGTATGGGGGTGGGTTGGGCCATTTCTTTCGTCTGTTTCCTTGCGCTACCTCGCAAAGGCGGGAGACAGCGACAAAGCAAAAAAAAAAAAAATATATATATATATATCTGTGTTTCATTTTCCCCGTGGACTCATAGGAATATATATATATATATATATATATATATATATATATATATATATATATATATATATATATATATATATATATATATACATAATGCAAGTAATTCCATACATATTCATTAATTACGTTTGTACAGATAAAAAAAAAATTATGACCGACAATTTTGTGATTAATTTTGAACGAAGCTAGAAAAAAAAGAAATGTTGGATACGCCCTTTACGTCAGAACATCGTTAGAATAACCCATTCTTATTCTAGACGCCACAACTAATTACCTTACGACTTTCTAACTACCTCTTTAAACTGTTCCCTGTGATAACAGGACAGTAAACCAGGAGGACGAATATACTGGTGTTGGGGGTTTACAGGCCAGGGTATACCAGCTGGAGTTTACTGGGTAAATGTATTGTTCTACGTTTGCCAAGGATCGGTTTATAGGTTCTGTTTACAAGTGGGTGTACTGTATTTACCAGGCGGGTTTACTGTGAGTGTGTTTACCGGGTGGGATTAGAAGGATGGGTTTACAGACTGGTTTACTACCTGTGTATGAAAACTGATTCACAGGCTGAGTATACCGGTATGTATACTAGCCAGGTATACTAGCCGAGCGTATCGACCAAGTTTACGTTGCCGACAGGATGGGTTTACTTGGTAGTTTACCGCCACGGGGTTTACCCGCTGGGAGTTAAAAGTTCCAAGTTGGGGGGGGGTGGTTGGCTGGGTTCCCTCATGCATGTTAAGTCCCACGTCTGACACCGAGAGAGAGAGAGAGAGAGAGAGAGAGAGAGAGAGAGAGAGAGAGAGAGAGAGAGAGAGAGAGAGAGAATCTATACCCAAGTGGCGTCGTAGCTTCGTCTCTTCGTTGTATATCAAGTAATTGTTATATTTCTCTCTTGTGTCTCCCCTGATGATGTGATTATTACACGAAAGTGCACTTGGCAACTTATCCTGATTCATTTTCCCGCATGTGTGTGTGCGTATATATATACACCTAATGTGTGTGTACATATATACACCTAATGTGTGTGTACATATATACACCTAATGTGTGTGTACATATATACACCTAATGTGTGTGTACATATATACACCTAATGTGTGTGTACATATATACACCATCTGTTTCTGGTTCACATGATGTGGCAGAATAGGAGCCACACACACACACAC
Organism: Panulirus ornatus; assembly: GCF_036320965.1. Taxonomy (NCBI): domain Eukaryota; kingdom Metazoa; phylum Arthropoda; class Malacostraca; order Decapoda; family Palinuridae; genus Panulirus; species Panulirus ornatus. The sequence goes on from NC_092268.1 coordinate 9,111,234, forward strand.
ACACCCCGGGTTAGGACGGGTAACAATCACTCTTCATCCCATTTTCTAGACGCTTAAGGGTAACGAACCCTCTAATCATCTCCTATAAAGAAAACGGAGCGTAACCGATGTTCACCCTATCATTATGGTTATCGACACCCTATTCATCTCCCATAAAGAAAACGGAGCGTCAGATACCCCCTTCACCCCCATAGGTTTGGAAGCAGAAGGTGATGTTGTCTTCAGTTCTAACATGACTTTATTTACTTACGTTGCATCTCTTCCCCTCCCCCCCCTCCTCCCCACTTTTCAAAATATGACACGTCCCTCCCCCCAACACCCCCCCCCCTTCCCCCATCTCTCTAGGCCAAGTGTAAATATGTAAATCCAAGTGTAAATATGTAAATCCAACTTCTCATTTATATACGCATGCTACACACAAAAATGCCAGAAGGATTTGCATGGTTAACGTAACTATGCAGTCACTTGAAGTGGTCACACGCCTAACCTAACCTACCTTAACCTAACCTAACTTAACCTACCTTAACCTAACCTAACATGCAAATATACATACCTATACAGCTTTCCATGGTTTACCCCAGACGCTTCACATGCCCTGATTCAATCCACTGACAGCACGTCAACCCCGGTATACCACATCGATCCAATTCACTCTATTCCTTGCCCTCCTTTCACCCTCCTGCATGTTCAGGCCCCGATCACACAAAATCTTTTTCACTCCATCTTTCCACCTCCAATTTGGTCTCCCACTTCTCGTTCCCTCCACCTCCGACACATATATCCTTTTGGTCAATCTTTCCTCACTCATTCTCTCCATGTGCCCAAACCATTTCAAAACACCCTCTTCTGCTCTCTCAACCACGCTCTTTTTATTTCCACACATCTCTCTTACCCTTACGTTACTTACTCGATCAAACCACCTCACACCACACATTGTCCTCAAACATCTCATTTCCAGCACATCCATCCTCCTGCGCACAACTCTATCCATAGCCCACGCCTCGCAACCATACAACATTGTTGGAACCACTATTCCTTCAAACATACCCATTTTTGCTTTCCGAGATAATGTTCTCGACTTCCACACATTCTTCAAGGCTCCCAGGATTTTCGCCCCCTCCCCCACCCTATGATCCACTTCCGCTTCCATGGTTCCATCCGCTGCCAGATCCACTCCCAGATATCTAAAACACTTTACTTCCTCCAGGTTTTCTCCATTCAAACTTACCTCCCAATTGACTTGACCCTCAACCCTACTATCCCTAATAACCTTGCTCTTATTCACATTTACTCTTAACTTTCTTCTTTCACACACTTTACCAAACTCAGTCACCAGCTTCTGCAGTTTCTCACATGAATCAGCCACCAGCGCTGTATCGTCAGCGAACAACAACTGACTCACTTTCCAAGCTCTCTCATCCACAACAGACTTCATACTTGCTCCTCTTTCCAAAACTCTTGCATTTACCTCCCTAACAACCCCATCCATAAACAAATTAAACAACCATGGAGACATCACACACCCCTGCCGCAAACCTACATTCACTGAGAACCAATCACTTTCCTCTCTTCCTACACGTACACATGCCTTACATCCTCGATAAAAACTTTTCACTGCTTCTAACAACTTGCCTCCCACACCATATATTCTTAATACCTTCCACAGAGCATCTCTATCAACTCTATCATATGCCTTCTCCAGATCCATAAATGCTACATACAAATCCATTTGGTTTTCTAAGTATTTCTTACATACATTCTTCAAAGCAAACATCTGATCCACACATCCTCTACCACTTCTGAAACCACACTGCTCTTCCCCAATCTGATGCTCTGTACATGCCTTCACCCTTTCAATCAATACCCTCCCATATAATTTACCAGGAATACTCAACAAACTTATACCTCTGTAATTTGAGCACTCACTCTTATCCCCTTTGCCTTTGTACAATGGCACTATGCACGCATTCCGCCAATCCTCAGGCACCTCACCATGAGTCATACATACATTAAATAACCTTACCAATCAGTCAACAATATATATATATATATATATATATATATATATATATATATATATATATATATACATATGCGCGCTGTGGCCATCCCTAGTATTCGTCCATTTTTGGTTCATGGTGATAATAATAAGTGTCATGGTAAACAAAATACAGTGAGAGTGAGTGAAATGATGAGCTCTTCTCTGAAAGACAAGATGATAGAAATGGCAGAGAGTGAGTGAAGAAGACATCTCACTGGCAAAAACGGGGAGAATTACCAGACCAAGAGTTTAGAGAGAATTGATCACATCAGTTCCCCAAGAATTTGCCGTGGAGAAATATATGATGAACCAGCTACGATACGTCATGAGAAAGCGGCAGGCCGGGTCCAAACTTTAAATGAGGCTTCGGAAAACAGCGCAAAGGTTGGTAGTGAAGATCATGAGTCTGGCAGCCCTACGAGGACCCGGACCCGGACCCGGACCCGGACAACACCCCTCTGCAACACCCTTCTGCAACACCCTTCTGCAACACCCTTCTGCAACACCCTTCTGCAACACCCTTCTGCAACACCCTTCTGCAACACCCTTCTGGTTCTGAGCACATGACCCTCCTTCCTTTGTGAGGTGATTATGAACCTTTGTAGGATGGTGCCTAAGGGTCATTATCTTTGTAACAAGCCTGGATAATGAGCACCATTGCAACCGTCACTCAGGTGCGTAATACCTGATTATTTCACATTTTGCCATAAGGGATTGGCTGATCTGTGTATTGTCCAGTGATGCATGACGTCTAGCTGCTTGACCGGAGTAAGTGTGTTGCCTACAATGAACTGCTTTGCCTTGACGCATCATATGTTGTAGTACATAAAAACATCAGAAATAGAAATACATAAATTTGTAAGTTTAATGGTTGATGAAGTGTTGTCTGTCATTAAAATTATTCAGAACCCACTCTGTCTTTTAGACAACTGTAAGATGTAAGAAAAGGCGTGGAGGAAAGTATGAGTGACCCTTGAAAAACAAACTAATGTATAAAACTAAAGTTACACAGTAGTTTGAAAGGTAAGGTTTTGTGGCCAAAGTTAGGTAGACTGTCCATAGGCTTATTATCTAATAGATGAGAAGACATTGTCTTTAAAGTTTTTGTTGTTGTCTTTCCTTTGATAAAAGTAATGTCTTGTGCAGTGATATAGAGCACATTTTGTAAAATGATGTGGTATTTGGGTACATGAAATAACTAAAAGGTTTAATGCAAAAAAATTGAATAGAAAGTTATCATATGAATTGAGGTGTGAGAAGGATTTTGGTGAGAGATTTTTGTACTGGCATATCTTTTTGATGTGGGTGATATAGAAGGTAAATAGGTTTTACAAGGACAGATAACTCAAGGTAAAATGATGAAAGATGGTTTGAAAGTTTAGGACATCATTGTATGCTGATGGTAAAATGTTGTTTGAGGTGTTAAATTGACAATGCCTACAAGTAGTAACACTATGAATGAGAAGTTACAATCAACAAAGCTATATCATTGTCATCTGTTGGAACAGACTACACCATTGTCAATGACCATCTGAATCCGAAAGGAGCCATGCTACCATGTGCAGTGCAGCCTTGAAACTGCAGGAGACACATAAAAGGGACCCTAAGGTTACAAAATAATTTGTACCATAACAAGGTTAGGGCTGAAGAATTTGCCAGATGCATGACAACTGACCCTTGTAAACAACTGGCAGAAAAGAAGTTCCTAGCTATTGGGGTGATATATTTTTTGAGAAAATATAATAATATATTTTACTTATGGTCTCAAAAGCCAGTCTGCAGCAGCTGTTGTCCATTATGAATGTATCTGAGGAGTTTTGTTCAAGTATGAAAAGTGAATTCAAGTACTGGTAAGAGGAAAATATCAAATTATGTACTAAAAATCAGTATAAAATGCAAGATGTGCATTTGGAAATATATTGGTTACAAGAGTTAATTGATGACATGAGGAAATAGAGATTTTAGATGTTGAAGCTAATGCATTGAGAATATGACTAAGGCAATGTCAGCTTGTTCCGAGGTCACATACATGGATGATTGCCAGTAGATGAGTAAAATACCAAAAAGCAATATGCATCTGTATTCACTGTATCAAAAATCATCTTAAAGATAAAAACCTAAGCAACTTCTTAGAAACCAATCCTACATCACACACACTAGATCTCATCACCTCAAGACTTCAAGAGATCATGCGCATACATTAGTCTTTATAGCAGAAACCTGGACTCCATTTATTGTAAAGAAATGCAAAAAACTCCACTAGTACAAACATTAAACTGTCTGTGGAAAGGAAAAAAAAATCTTGGACTTTGGGATGACTTAAGAGTCTATACACTACCCAACCCATTCAACAAAGGAGGTTGCAAAGCAGTCTTGAAAAACTCTTGACATGAAATACTATTAATATTTCTTTTGGAATATGATAATCCTCCTAACCCAGGACAGTAGGAAGATAATACCTCTCTTAGTTCCTTGATCACTACAATGAAATTGGAGAAGCACTGAAGAACACACCAAATGCTGACATGATATACACAAACTTTGTAACATTTGAGAAATGATGATAATAATTATATTAATAATAATAATAATAATAATAATAATAATAATAATAATGATAATATAATAATAATACTAATAATAATAATAATAATAATAATAATAATAATAATAATGATAATATAATAATAATAATAATAATAATAATAATAATAATAATAATAATAATGATAATAATAATAATAATAATAATAATAATAATAATAATAATAATAATAATAATAATGATAATAATAATAATAATAATGATAATAATAATAATAATAATAATAATAATAATAATGATAATAATAACAATAATAATAATAATAATAATATAATAATAATAATAATAATGATAATAATAATAATAATAATAATAATAATAATAATAATAATAATAATGATAATAATAATAATAATAATAATAACAACAACAACAACAATAATAATAATAATAATAATAATAATGATAATAATAATATTTGGACGTGGTGGTACAATGGAGTTGCACGGACACTGATCCTTGCTGTGGTTACAAGAAAGTATGTTCTTCCGTCCACCAATGATGCTACTACGTTTGTGAATGAAGAACCATTGCAACACAAACCTCGCCAGGTGGTAGAGTGACCCGCAGTGTATCTCGGAGACAGACTTCCCCAGAACTTTTTCTAAAGGGGAAGTAAATGTTTACAGTTGTGTTACTGGAGTGATAGTTTTCATACATGTTGCTCTGACAAGAAAATAGTGTAATTGGTAAAGAATATAGCTTAGACATTGATGCTTATTCTTTCATTGAAATGTGAACAAATGGAGCATTTTTTTTTTCAAAGTGATAGAGATGGAAAGCAAAAAGGTGTTTTTCATAAATGTACTGGAAAAGTTGAGGTCCAGATAAACTTTTGGTGTGTCAAGGCTTTTATTATGGCGGATGACCAGCTACCTACGCTCATGTATCCAAGATATGGTTGTACTTTGTGTAATGAAGACAATTGAGAAACATCATAAGCCAATATTCCTGTTTCATGATGAGATAAGTGGACCAGGCAGTATGATACAGTGGTTAAATTGATGAGAACTACTATTGACGTTTGTGTAAATAAATTATACATTTCTCTTTTCCAGAGCCAGAGGCTGAACCATCATGTGACATTCATTTTTCATTTCATTTCAAGCTAGAAGTTTCAGTTTTCTAAATTATTTCTTACATTTTTCATATGTATATATATATGTGTGTGTGTATGTGTGTATATATATATATATATATATATATATATATATATATATATATATATATATATATATATATATATATATATATATATTATCCCTGGGGATAGGGATGAAAGAATACTTCCCACGTATTCCTCACGTGTCGTAGAAGGCGACTAAAGGGGACGGGAGCGGGGGGCCAGAAATCCTCCCCTCCTTGTATTTTAACTTTCTAAAAAAATGGGAAACAGAAGGAGTCACGCGGGGACTGCTCATCCTCCTCGTAGACTCAGATTGGGGTGTCTAAATGTGTGTGGATGTAACCAAGATGTGAAAAAAGGAGAGACAGGGAGTATGTTTGAGGAAAGGAACCTGGATGTTTTGGCTCTGAGTGAAACGAAGCTCAAGGGTAAAGGGGAAGAGTGGTTTGGGAATGTCTGGGGAGTAAAGTCAGGGGTTAGTGAGAGGACAAGAGCAAGGGAAGGAGTAGCACTACTCCTGAATCAGGAGTTGTGGGAGTATGTGATAGAATGTAAGAAAGTAAATTCTCGATTAATTGGGTAAAACTGAAAGTTGATGGAGAGAGGAGTTGTGGGAGTATGTGATAGAATGTAAGAAAGTAAATTCTCGATTAATTGGGTAAAACTGAAAGTTGATGGAGAGAGATGGGTGATTATTGGTGCATATGCACCTGGGCATGAGAAGAAAGATCAAGAGAGGCAAGTGTTTTGGGAGCAGCTGAATGAGTGTGTTAGTGGTTTTGATGCACAAGACCGGGTTATAGTGATGGGTGATTTGAATGCAAAGGTGACTAATGTGGCAGTTGAGGGAATAATTGGTATACATGGGGTGTTCAGTGTTGCAAATGGAAATGGTGAAGAGCTTGTAGATTTATGTGCTGAAAAAGGACTAGTGATTGGGAATACCTGGTTTAATAAGCGAGATATACGTAAGTATACGTATGTAAGTAGGAGAGATGGCCAGAGAGCGTTATTGGATAACGTGTTAATTGACAGGCGCGCGAAAGAGAGACTTTTGGATGTTAATGTGCTGAGAGGTGCAACTGGAGGGATGTCTGATCATTATCTTGTGGAGGCTAAGGTGAAGATTTGTATGGGTTTTCAGAAAAGAAGAGAGACTGTTGGGGTGAAGAGGGTGGTGAGAGTAAGTGAGCTTGGGAAGGAGACTTGTGTGAGGAAGTACCAGGAGAGACTGAGTACAGAATGGAAAAAGGTGAGAACAATGGAAGTAAGGGGAGTGGGGGAGGAATGGGATGTATTTAGGGAATCAGTGATGGAGTGCGCAAAAGATGCTTGTGGCATGAGAAGAGTGGGAGGTGGGTTGATTAGAAAGGGTAGTGAGTGGTGGGATGAAGAAGTAAGATTATTAGTGAAAGAGAAGAGAGAGGCATTTGGACGATTTTTGCAGGGAAAAAATGCAATTGAGTGGGAGATGTATAAAAGAAAGAGACAGGAGGTCAAGAGAAAGGTGCAAGAGCTGAAAAAGAGGGCAAATGAGAGTTGGGGTGAGAGAGTATCATTAAATTTTAGGGAGAATAAAAAGATGTTCTGGAAGGAGGTAAATAAAGTGCGTAAGACAAGCGAGCAAACGGGAACTTCAGTGAAGGGCGCTAATGGGGATGTGATAACAAGTAGTGGTAATGTGAGAAGGAGATGGAGTGAGTATTTTGAAGGTTAGTTGAATGTGTTTGATGATAGAGTGGCAGATATAGGGTGTTTTGGTCGAGGTGGTGTGCAAAGTGAGAGGGTTAGGAAAAATGATTTGGTAAACAGAGAAGAGGTAGTAAAAGCTTTGCGGAAGATGAAAGCCGGCAAGGCAGCAGGTTTGGATAGGTATTGCAGTGGAATCTATTAAAAAAGGGGGTGACTATATTGTTGACTGGTTGATAAGGTTATCTAATGTATGTATGACTCATGGTGAGGTGCCTGAGGATAGGCGGAATGCGTGCATAGTGCCATTGTACAAAGGCAAAGGGGATAAGAGTGAGTGCTCAAATTACAGAGGTATAAGTTTGTTGAGTATTCCTGGCAAATTATATGGGAGGGTATTGATTGAGAGGGTGAAGGCATGTACAGAGCATCAGATTGGGGAAGAGCAGTGTGGTTTCAGAAGTGGTAGAGGAAGTGTGGATCAGGTGTTTGTTTTGAAGAATGTATGTGAGAAATACTTAGAAAAGCAAATGGATTTGTATGTAGCATTTATGGATCTGGAGAAGGCATATGATAGAGTTGATAGAGATGCTCTGTGGAAGGTATTAAGGATATATGGTGTGGGAGGCAAGTTGTTAGAAGCAGTGAAAAGTTTTTATCGAGGATGTAAGGCATGTGTACGTGTGGGAAGAGAGGAAAGTGATTGGTTCTCAGTGAATGTAGGTTTGCGGCAGGGGTGTGTGATGTCTCCATGGTTGTTTAATTTGTTTATGGATAGGGTTGTTAGGGAGGTGAATGCAAGAGTTTTGGAAAGAGGAGCAAGTATGCAGTCTGTTGTGGATGAGAGAGCTTGGGAAGCGAGTCAGTTGTTGTTCGCTGATGATACAGCGCTGGTTTCTGATTCATGTGAGAAACTGCAGAAGCTGGTGACTGAGTTTGGTAAAGTGTGTGAAAGAAGAAAGTTGAGAGTAAATGTGAATAAGAGCAAGGTTATTAGGTACAGTAGG
>NC_092268.1:9124701-9242201 GCF_036320965.1 Panulirus ornatus
ACAGTTAATGAAGGAGTTCGCCGGGAGTCTGGGAGAGATTAATGGTCGCATTAGCAACAACGAGAGAGAGAGAGAGAGAGAGAGAGAGAGAGAGAGAGAGAGAGAGAGAGAGAGAGAGAGAGAGAGAGAGAGAGAGAGAGAGAGAGAGAGTCCAGTCCAGTTCGTCCCTCCATCCCGCTATCCTGGGTCCACCCCCCCCCCCCGTCACCTGAGGCCAGACCCCCCCCTATCCTGGGGCCAGCCAGCCAGCACCCCCCCAGCCATGCCCTCCCGGCGGGCCAGCAAGGTGGGGGTTTTAGGGGGTTGTGGGGGGGGGGGGTAATGTGGGGGTGGTGGGGGGGGTGGGTAATGTGGGGGGTGGGGTGGGTGGATGTGGGTAAGGGGGGGGGGGAATGACACGCCCAACCCCCACACGTCGCCAGCCAGGTCTTAACACACATTCCTGTCCCACACTCAGCTTTAAGACAAGCGACCACCCACACCAACATGGGAGGGGGGGGGTTAGCTGGAAGGGTCGTCAGTGGTAGTGTGGAAAGGTTCCTGGAAGGGTCGTGAGGGTAGTGTGGAAGTGGGTAGTGGGAGAGGTATAAAAGAAAGAGACAGGAGGTCAAGAGAAAGGTGCAAGAGGTGAAAAAGAGGGCAAATGAGAGTTGGGGTGAGAGAGTATCATTAAATTTTAGGGAGAATAAAAAGATGTTCTGGAAGGAGGTAAATAAAGTGCGTAAGACAAGGGAGCAAATGGGAACTTCAGTGAAGGGGGCTAATGGGGAGGTGATAACAAGTAGTGGTGATGTGAGGAGATGGAGTGAGTATTTTGAAGGTTTGTTGAATGTGTTTGATGATAGAGTGGCATATATAGGGTGTTTTGGTTGAGGTGGTGTGCAAAGTGAGAGGGTTAGGGAAAATGATTTGGTAAATAGAGAAGAGGTAGTGAATGCTTTACGGAAGATGAAAGCCGGCAAGGCAGCAGGTTTGGATGGTATTGCAGAGGAATTTATTAAAAAAGGGGGGTGACTGTATTGTTGACTGGTTGGTAAGGTTATTTAATGTATGTATGATTCATGGTGAGGTGCCTGGGGATTGGCGGAATGCTTGCATATTGCCATTGTACAAAGGCAAAGGGGATAAGAGTGAGTGCTCAAATTACAGAGGTATAAGTTTGTTGAGTATTCCTGGTAAATTATATGGGAGGGTATTGATTGAGAGGGTGAAGGCATGTACAGAGCATCAGATTCGGGAAGAGCAGTGTGGTTTCAGAAGTGGTAGAGGATGTGTGGATCAGGTGTTTGCTTTGAAGAATGTATGTGAGAAATACTTAGAAAGGCAAATGGATTTGTATGTAGCATTTATGGATCTGGAGAAGGCATATGATAGAGTTGATAGAGATGCTCTGTGGAAGGTTTTAAGAATATATGGTGTGGGAGGCAAGTTGTTAGACGCAGTGAAAAGTTTTTATCGAGGATGTAAGGCATGTGTACGTGTAGGAAGAGAGGAAAGTGATTGGTTCTCAGTGAATGTGGGTTTGCGGCAGGGGTGTGTGATGTCTCCATGGTTGTTTAATTTGTTTATGGATGGGGTTGTTAGGGAGGTGAATGCAAGAGTTTTGGAAAGAGGGACAAGTATGCCGTCTGTTGTGGATGAGAGAGCTTGGGAAGTGAGTCAGTTGTTGTTCGCTGATGATACAGCGCTGGTGGCTGATTCATGTGAGAAACTGCAGAAGCTGGTGACTGAGTTTGATAAAGTGTTTGAAAGAAGAAAGTTAAGAGTAAATGTGAATAAGAGCAAGGTTATTAGGTACAGTAGGGTTGAGGGTCAAGTCAATTGGGAGGTAAGTTTGAATGGAGAAAAACTGGAGGAAGTAAAGTGTTTTAGATATCTGGGAGTGGATCTGGCAGCGGATGGAACCATGGAAGTGGAAGTGAATCATAGGGTGGGGGAGGGGGCGAAAATTCTGGGAGCCTTGAAGAATGTTTGGAAGTCGAGAACATTATCTCGGAAAGCAAAAATGGGTATGTTTGAAGGAATAGTGGTTCCAACAATGTTGTATGGTTGCGAGGCGTGGGCTATGGATAGAGTTGTGCGCAGGTGGGTGGATGTACTGGAAATGAGATGTTTGAGGACAATATGTGGTGTGAGGTGGTTTGATCGAGTAAGTAATGTAAGGGTAAGAGAGATCTTTTATTCTCCCTAAAATTTAATGATACTCTCTCACTCCAACTCTCATTTGCACTCTTTTTCACCTCTTGCACCTTTCTCTTGACCTCCTGCCTCTTTCTTTTATACATCTCCCACTCATTTGCATTTTTCCCTGTAAAAATCGTCCAAATGCCTTTCTCTTCTCTTTCACTAATAATCTTACTTCCTCATTCCACCACTCACTACCCTTTCTAATCTGCCCACCTCCCACGCTTCTCATGCCACAAGCATCTTTTGCGCAAGCCATCACTGCTTCCCTAAATACATCCCATTCCTCCCCCACTCCCCTTACCTCCTTTGTTCTTACCTTTTTCCATTTTGTACTCAGTCTCTCCTGGTACTTCGTCACACAAGTCTCCTTCCCAAGCTCACTTACTCTCACCACCCTCTTCACCCCAACATTCTCTCTTCTTTTCTGAAAACCCCTACAAATCTTCACCTTCGCCTCCACAAGATAATGATCAGACATCCCTTCAGTTCCACCTCTCAACACATTAACATCCAAAAGTCTCTCTTTCGCGCGCTTATCAATTAACACGTAATCCAATAACGCTCTTTGGCCATCTCTCCTACTTACATACGTATACTTATGTATATCTCGCTTTTTAAATCAGGTATTTCCAATCACCAGTCCTTTTTCAGCACATAAATGTACACGCCAGTCCTTTTTCAGCACATAAATGTACACGCTATTCACCATTTCCATTTACAACACTGACCACCCCATGTATACCAATTATTCCCTCAACTGCCACATTACTCACCTTTGCATTCAAATCACCCATCACTATAACCCAGTCTTGTGCATCAAAACCACTAACACACTCATTCAGCTGCTCCCAAAACACTTGCCTCTCATGATCTTTCTTCTCATGCCCAGGTGCATATGCACCAATTATCACCCATCTCTCTCCATCAACTTTCAGTTTTACCCATATTAATCTAGAATTTACTTTCTTACACTCTATCACATACTCCCACCACTCCTGTTTCAGGAGCAGTGCTATTCCTTTCCTTGCTCTTGTCCTCTCACTAACCCCTGACTTTACTCCCAAGACATTCCCAAACCACTCTTCCCCTTTACCCTTGAGCTTCGTTTCACTCAGAGCCAAAACATCCAGGTTCCTTTCTTCAAACATACTACCTATCTCTCCTTTTTTCTCATCTTGGTTACATCTACACATATTTAGACACTCCAATCTGAGCCTTCGAGGAGGATGAGCACTGCCCGCGTGACTCTTTCTTCTGTTTCCCATTTTAGAAAGTTAAAATACAAGGAGGGGAGGGTTTCTGGCCCCCCGCTCCCGTCCCCTTTAGTCGCCTTCTACGACACGTGAGGAATGCGTGGGAAGTATTCTTTCTCCCCTATCCCCAGGGATAGATATATATTTTTTATTATTCTTTTGCTTTGTCGCTGTCTCCCGCGTTAGCGAGGTAGCGGAAGGAAACAGACGAAAGAATGGCCAAACCCACACACATACACATGTATATACATACACGTCCACACACGCAAATATACATACCTATACATCTCAATGTATACATATATATACACACACAGACATATACATATATACACAGGTACATAATTCATACTGCCTATCTTTATTTATTCCCATCGCCACCTCGCCACACATGGAATAACATCCCCTTCCCCCCTCATGTGTGCGAGGTAGCGCTAGGAAAAGACAACAAAGGCCCCATTCGTTCACATTCAGTCACTAGCTGTCATGTAATAATGCACCGAAACCACAGCTCCCTTTCCACATCCAGGCCCCACAGAACTTTCCATGGTTTACCCCAGACGCTTCACATGCCCTGGTTCAATCCACTGACAACACGTCGACCCCAAAATACCACATCGTTCCAATTCAGTCTATTCCTTGCACGCTTTTCACCCACTTGCATGTTCAGGCCCCGATCAATCAAAATCTTTTTCACTCCATCTTTCCACCTCAAATTTTGTCTCTCACTTCTCCTCCGACACATATATCCTCTAGGTCAATCTTTCCTCACTTATTCTCTCCATGTGACCAAACCATTTCAAAACACCCTCTTCTGCTCTCTCAACCACACTTTTTATTTCCACACATCTCTCTTACCCTTAAATTACTTACTCGATCCAATCACCTCACACCACATATTGTCCTGCGCACAACTCTATCCATAGCCCACGCCTCGCAACCATACAACATTGTTGGAACCACCATTCCTTCAAACATACCCATTTTTGCTTTCCGAGATAATGTTCTCGACTTCCAAACATTCTTCAAGGCTCCCAGAATTTTCGCCCCCTCCCCCACCCTATGATTCACTTCCGCTTCCATGGTTCCATCCGCTGCCAGATCCACTCCCAGATATCTAAAACACTTTACTTCCTCCAGTTTTTCTCCATTCAAACTTACCTCCCAATTGACTTGACCCTCAACCCTACTGTACCTAATAACCTTGCTCTTATTCACATTTACTCTCAGCTTTCTTCTTTCACACACTTTACCAAACTCAGTCACCAGCTTCTGCAGTTTCTCACATGAATCAGCCACCAGCGCTGTATCATCAGCGAACAACAACTGACTCACTTACCAAGCTTTCTCATCCACAACAGACTGAATACTTGCCCTCCTTTCCAAAACTCTTGCATTCACCTCCCTAACTACCCCATCCATAAACAAATTAAACAACCATGGAGACATCACACACCCCTGCAGCAAACCTACATTCGCTGAGAACCAATCACTCTCCTCTCTTCCAACACGTACACATGCCTTACATCCTCGATAAAAACTTTTCACTGCTTGTAACAACTTGCCTCCCACACCATATATTCTTAAAACCTTCCACAGAGCATCTCTATCAACTCTATCATATGCCTTCTCCAGATCCATAAATGCTACATACAAATCCATTTGCCTTTCTAAGTATTTCTCACATACATTCTTCAAAGCAAACACCTGATCCACACATCCTCTACCACTTCTGAAACCACACTGCTCTTCCCCAATCTGATGCTCTGTACAAGCCTTCACCCTCTCAATCAATACCCTCCCATATAATTTACCAGGAATACTCAACAAACTTATACCTCTGTAATTTGAGCACTCACTCTTATCCCCTTTGCCTTTGTACAATGGCACTATGCACGCATTTCGCCAATCCTCAGGCACCTCTCCATGAGTCATACATACATTAAATAACCTTACCAACCAATCAATAATACAGTCACCCCCTTTTTTAATAAATTCCTCTGCAATACCATCCAAACCTGCTGCCTTGCCGGCTTTTATCTTCCGCAAAGCTTTTACTACCTCTTTTCTGTTTACCAAATAATTTTCCCTAAATATATATATATATATATATATATATATATATATATATATATATATATATATATATATATATATATATATATATATATATATATTCTTTAAAATAATGTGTGTGTGTGTGTGTGTGTGTGTGTGTGTGTGTGCATATGAGTGGATGGGTTATTCATCGTCTATTTCCTGGCGCTACCTCGCTGACGCGGGAAACAGAGACCATAAGTCTAATAAATAAAGAAAATATATATATATATATGATAAACGACCACCCGGGAAGAGGTCAGGTTGGGGGGGGGGGATGGCTGGGAGGCCAAAGAAAGAAAAAAATACAACCCCAGACGTGGCGCTGGAGGTGAGGTGTGTGTCGAACACAGGGATGTCGGCCACATACCAGGGCTGGGCAGGAGAGAGAGAGAGAGAGAGAGAGAGAGAGAGAGAGAGAGAGAGAGAGAGAGAGAGAGAGAGAGAGAGAGACGAGAGAGAGAGGGGGGGGGAGAGAGAGAGAGAGAGAGAGAGAGAGAGAGAGAGAGAGAGAGAGAGAGAGAGAGAGAGAGAGAGAGAGAGAGAGACGAGAGAGAGAGAGGGGGGGGAGAGAGAGAGACGAGAGAGAGAGAGAGAGAGAGAGAGAGAGAGAGAGAGAGAGAGAGAGAGAGAGAGAGAGAGAGAGAGAGAGAGAGAGAGAGAGAGAGACACGAAAGAAGATGGGAGAAGGGAAGGAGGACAGGAGGGAGAGAAAAGTAGACGGCTGGAGGATAAACGAAAGAAGATGGGAGGAGGGAGAGAGAAAAGAAAACGGGGCGGGGGTGGGGGGGGGAAAGAAGTGTAAAGAAATGATGGGGAGGGAGAGGATGGGAGGTGGGGGCCCACTGTGGTCACACGTGAGATGATTACCATGTACGCACCAAGGTCAGGTTGTGGGAGGCCACAGGTGGGTCTGCAAGGTGGGTTGATCAAGTACCATTACCAGCAGTGGGTCTTATGTTCGCCGGTGGGTTGTGCTAGTGGGTTGGGGAGGACTTCGGCAGTGGGTTCTGTGGGGGGTTGCCATTTCTACAGGGGATCAGCAGTGTAGGTGGGTACACACTAGCCTTAAATGGGAGGGAGTGGGCCAGTGGGTGTGTACATGGGTGGCACAGAAGACGAGTTAACTTATTGTAACACAATCCATCTCTCTCTCTCACCCACTCCACTTCTCCACACGCCTCTGGTGCTCATGATGGGGGAGGGAGGTGGGTTCAGGTGGAGCAGATCGATCAAACTGTGCGTTCCTGGACACGCATCTTGTGGCCCGCACGCCTCTCCTGCCTCTTACACCATGTCACACTATTTCTCACTATCTCTCACTCTTTTATCTCTATTTCTTCCTCCCTTATCTGTCACTCTCACTCACACAACACCATTGATGACAGTAAACCCCCACAAACAAACAATATATATATATATATATATATATATATATATATATATATATATATATATATATATATATATATATATATATGGGGATAGGGGAGAAAGAATACTTCCCACGTATTCCCTGCGTGTCGTAGAAGGCGACTAAAAGGGGAGGGAGCGGGGGGCTGGAAATCCTCCCCTCTCGTTTTTTTTTTTTGATTTTCCAAAAGAAGGAACAGAGAACGAGGCCAGGTGAGGATATTCCCTCAGAGGCCCAGTCCTCTGTTCTTAACGCTACCTTGCTAACGCGGGAAATGGCGAATAGTTTAAAAGAAAAAAAAAAAGATATATATATATATATATATATATATATATATATATATATATCATGAGAGGCAAGTGTTTTGGGAGCAGCTGAATGAGTGTGTTAGTGGTTTTGATGCACGAGACCGGGTTATAGTGATGGGTGATTTGAATGCAAAGGTGAGTAATGTGGCAGTTGAGGGAATAATTGGTATACATGGGGTGTTCAGTGTTGTAAATGGAAATGGTGAAGAGCTTGTAGATTTATGTGCTGAAAAAGGACTGGTGATTGGAAATACCTGATTTAAAAAGCGAGATATACATAAGTATACATATGTAAGTAGGAGAGATGGCCAAAGAGCGTTATTAGATTACGTGTTAATTGATAAGCGCGCGAAAGAGAGACTTTTGGATGTTAATGTGTTGAGAGGTGCAACTAGAGGGATGTCTGATCATTATCTTGTGGAGGCTAAGGTGAAGATTTGTATGGGTTTTCAGAAAAGAAGAGTGAATGTTGGGGTGAAGAGGGTGGTGAGAGTAAGTGAGCTTGGGAAGGAGACTTGTGTGAGGAAGTACCAGGAGAGACTGAGTACAGAATGGAAAAAGGTGAGAACAATGGAAGTAAGGGGAGTGGGGGAGGAATGAGATGTATTTAGGGAATCAGTGATGGATTGCGCAAAAGAAGCTTGTGGCATGAGAAGAGTGGGAGATGGGTTGATTAGAAAAGGTAGTGAGTGGTGGGATGGAGAAGTAAGATTATTAGTGAAAGAGAAGAGAGAGGCATTTGGACGATTTTTGCAGGGAAAAAATGCAAATGAGTGGGAGAGGTATAAAATAAAGAGGCAGGAGGTCAAGAGAAAGGTGCAAGAGGTGAAAAAGAGGGCAAATGAGAGTTGGGGTGAGAGAGTATCATTAAATTTTAGGGAGAATAAAAAGATGTTCTGGAAGGAGGTAAATAAAGTGCATAAGACAAGAGAGCAAATGGGAACTTCAGTGAAGGGGGCTAATGGGGAGGTGATAACAAGTAGTGGTGATGTGAGAAGGAGATGGAGTGAGTATTTTGAAGGTCTGTTGAATGTGTTTGATGATAGAGTGGCAGATATAGGGTGTTTTGGTCGAGGTGGTGTGCAAAGTGAGAGGGTTAGGGAAAAATGATTTGGTAAATAGAGAGGAGGTAGTAAAAGCTTTACGGAAGATGAAAGCCGGCTAGGCAGCAGGTTTGTATGGTATTGCAGTGGAATTTATTAAAAAAGGGGGTGACTGTATTGTTGACTGGTTGGTAAGGTTATTTAATGTATGTATGATTCATGGTGAGGTGCCTGAGGATTGGCGGAACACTTGCATAGTGCCATTGTACAAAGGCAAAGGGGATAAGAGTGAGTGCTCATATTACAGAGGTATAAGTTTGTTGAGTATTCCTGGTAAATTATATGGGAGGGTATTGATTGAGAGGGTGAAGGCATGTACAGAGCATCAGATTGGGGAAGAGCAGTGTGGTTTCAGAAGTGGTAGAGGATGTGTGGATCAGGTGTTTGCTTTGAAGAATGTATGTGAGAAATGCTTAGAAAAGCAAATGGATTTGTATGTAGCATTTATGGATCTGGAGAAGGCATATGATAGAGTTGATAGAGATGCTTTCTGGAAGGTACTAGGAATACATGGTGTGGGAGGCAAGTTGTTAGAAGCAGTGAAAAGTTTTTATCGAGGATGTAAGGCATGTGTACGTGTAGGAAGAGAAGAAAGTGATTGGTTCTCAGTAAATGTAGGTTTGCGGCGGGGGTGTGTGATGTCTCCATGGTTGTTTAATTTGTTTATGGATGGGGTTGTTAGGGAGTTGAATGCAAGAGTTTTGGAAAGAGGGGCAAGTATGAAGTCTGTTGGGGATGAGAGAGCTTGGGAAGTGAGTGAGTTGTTGTTCGCTGATGATACAGCGCTGGTGGCTGATTCATGTGAGAAACTGCAGAAGCTGGTGACTGAGTTTGGTAAAGTGTGTGAAAGAAGAAAGTTAAGAGTAAATGTGAATAAGAGCAAGGTTATTAGGTACAGTAGGGTTGAGGGTCAAGTCAATTGGGAGGTAAATTTGAATGGAGAAAAACTGGAGGAAGTAAAGTGTTTTAGATATCTGGGAGTGGATTTGGCAGCGGATGGAACCATGGAAGCGGAAGTGAATCATAGGGTGGGGGAAGGGGGGCGAAAATCCTGGGAGCCTTGAAGAATGTGTGGAAGTCGAGAACATTATCTCGGAAAGCAAAAATGGGTATGTTTGAAGGAATAGTGGTTCCAACAATGTTGTATGGTTGCGAGGCGTGGGCTATGGATAGAGTTGTGCGCAGGAGGGTGGATGTTCTGGAAATGAGATGTTTGAGGACAATGTGTGGTGTGAGGTGGTTTGATCGAGTAAGTAACGTAAGGGTAAGAGAGATGTGTGGAAATAAAAAGAGCGTGGTTGAGAGAGCAGAAGAGGGTGTTTTGAAATGGTTTGGGCACATGGAGAGAATGAGTGAGGAAAGATTGACCAAGAGGATATATGTGTCGGAGGTGGAGGGAAGGAGGAGAAGTGGGAGACCAAATTGGAGGTGGAAAGATGGAGTGAAAAAGATTTTGTGTGATCGGGGCTTGAACATGCAGGAGGGTGAAAGGAGGACAAGGAATAGAGTGAATTGGATCGATGTGGTATACCGGGGTTGACGTGCTGTCAGTGGATTGAATCAGGGCATGTGATGTGTCTGGGGTAAACCATGGAAAGTTGTGTGGGGCCTAGATGTGGAAAGGGAGCTGTGGTTTCGGGCATTATTGCATGACAGCTAGAGACTGGGTGTGAACGAATGGGGCCTTTGTTGTCTTTTCCTAGTGCTACGTCGCACACATGAGGGGGGAGGGGGATGGTATTCCATGTGTGGCGAGGTGGCGATGGGAATGAATAAAGACAGACAGTGTGAATTGTGTGCATGGGTATATATGTGTGTGTGTGTGTGTGTATATATGTGTGTACACTGAGATGTATAGGTATGTATGCGTGTGTGGACGTGTATGTATATACATGTGTATGGGGGTGGGTTGGGCCATTTCTTTCGTCTGTTTCCTTGCGCTACCTCGCAAACGCGGGAGACAGCGACAAAGCAAATATATATATATATATATATATATATATATATATATATATATATATATATATATATATATATATATATATATATATATATATATTTTTGATTTTTTTTTGAACACAAAGTAGGTGCTTATTAAAAATCGAAGGAACTGGGTTTACGCGTGAAGAAAATGGATTTTCGTGTAAACAAAATGGACTTAAGTGCGATGAAAATGATTTACGAGAGAAGAAAACGGACTTACGCAGCTTACAACACCCACACACACACACACACACACACACACACACACACACAGTATGGCCGACCCTCCCATTAGCACTGTGTGGTCATCGTGTCAACTGTCATTTCTAAGATCCTAAGGCTCTGCCACAGATGTGAGAGTACTGGCCACAGATGTGAGAGTACTGGCCACAGATGTGAGAGTACTGGCCACAGATGTGAGAGTACTGGCCACAGATGTGAGAGTCCTGGCCACAGATGTGAGAGTACTGGCCACAGATGTGAGAGTACTGGCCACAGATGTGAGAGTACTGGCCACAGATGTGAGAGTCCTGGCCACAGATGTGAGAGTACTGGCCACAGATGTGAGAGTACTGGCCACAGATGTGAGAGTACTAGCCACAGATGTGAGAGTACTGGCCACAGATGTGAGAGTCCTGGCCACAGATGTGAGAGTCCTGGCCACAGATGTGAGAGTACTGGCCACAGATGTGAGAGTACTGGCCACAGATGTGAGAGTACTGGCCACAGATGTGAGAGTCCTGGCCACAGATGTGAGAGTACTGGCCACAGATGTGAGAGTCCTGGCCACAGATGTGAGAGTCCTGGCCACAGATGTGAGAGTACTGGCCACAGATGTGAGAGCACTGGCCACAGATGTGAGAGTACTGGCCACAGATGTGAGAGTACTGGCCACAGATGTGAGAGTACTGGCCACAGATGTGAGAGTACTGGCCACAGATGACTAAAAGAAAATTCAAATTTCTTCCAAATTCAAACATTTCAAAATGGCGTCTGGGGGAGGGAGGGTCGAGTCTTCTGGAAGCCTCTCTCTCTCTCTCTCTCTCACTCTCTCCTCGCTCTCACCTCGCTCTCACCTCCGCCATTTTCTCTTGCCCACGTGGCCACTGGACACACCCCGGGCGGCGGGGGGGGGGGGGTATTTGTAGGGGGCGAGTAGCGGGCCTACGTCTTCGCGTTTTCTAATGGACAGCGTGTCACTTCCTCCTTCCCCCCCCCCCCCCTCCCCTCCCCCCCCCCCCCCTCGGTCAAATGTGCTGTGTTTAATTTCCGTCATTAACTTTCCTCAACGCGAACGACCCTGTTCCAACCAATCAGAGAGCCCTGTCGGCGTCGCCCCGGCTCTGATTGGTTGGCCAGCGACCGAGGCAAAAAAAAAAAGAAATGGGGGGGAATTTTCCTGTTAAAGGTCTTAAGCCTGAGCCAATCATATCGTGGGACGCAGCGGACGGAGGGTTCTCATTGGTCGGCGGGTTTGAGACACGTATACCGTTAACAGGCCAGTACGAAGGTGAGGTTAGGCACATTATGAACGAGCGCATCAGTGTTGACGACAGGCCCTGTACGACTGAACCACCACCTCGCTACCCTCCACGTAACTATCTTACACATTCTTGTGTTAAACGACCATTGTTGTCTAAACGGCCATTTGAGGGTCAAATGGCCATTCAAGGGTAAATGGTCATTTTGGGGTACATAGCCACGGTATATTTTATGTATATATACAAAATATACAAAGTCTTTAATCACCCCACCCCCACCCCCATGATAATTATGTGGTTCAGTCGTTAAGTACAATTTAAACTCAAACGTTAATTTAGATTTACTGTTGACCACGAAACCAAGTTGGTTGAATTCATAAAATTTTCGACCAGATTATTTTATTGAAATTCACGACCAACAAATTATAAAATTTAAATTTGTTAGAATATATATATATATATATATATATATATATATATATATATATATATATATATATATATATATATATATATATATATATTGTGTGATCGGGGCCTGAACATGCAGGAGGGTGAAAGGAGGGCAAGGAATAGAGTGAATTGGAGCGATGTGGTATACCGGGGTTGACGTGCTGTCAATGGATTGAATCAAGGCATGTGAAGCGTCTGGGGTAAACCATGGAAAGCTGTGTAGGTATGTATATTTGCGTGTGTGGACGTATGTATATACATGTGTATGGGGGGGGGGGTTGGGCCATTTCTTTCGTCTGTTTCCTTGCGCTACCTCGCAAACGCGGGAGACAGACAGCGACAAAAAAAAAAAAAAAAAAAAATATATATATATATATATATATATATATATATATATATATATATATATATATATATATATATGTTTGTGTATGTGTGTCTGTCTGTGTGTTGTGTGGATGTAAGCAAAAGGAGAAAAAAGGAGAGATAGGTAGTATGTTTGAGGAAAGGAACCTGGATGTTTTGGCTCTGAGTGAAACGAAGCTCAAGGGTAAAGGGGAAGAGTGGTTTGGGAATGTCTTGGGAGTAAAGTCAGGGGTTAGTGAGAGGACAAGAGTAAGGGAAGGAGTAGCACTACTCCTGAAACAGGAGTGGTGGGAGTTTGTGATAGAGTGTAAGAAAGTAAACTCTAGATTAATATGGGTAAAACTGAAAGTTGATGGAGAGAGATGGGTGATAATTGGTGCATATGCACCTGGGCATGAGAAGAAAGATCATGAGAGGCAAGTGTTTTGGGAGCAGCTGAGTGAGTGTGTTAGTAGTTTTCATGCACAAGACCGGGTTATAGTGATGGGTGATTTGAATGCAAAGGTGAGTAATGTGGCAGTTGAGGGAATAATTGGTATACACGGGGTGTTCAGTGTTGTAAATGGAAACGGTGAAGAACTTGTAGATTTATGTGCTGAAAAAGGACTGGTGATTGGAAATACCTGGTTTAAAAAGAGAGATATACATAAGTATACGTATGTAAGTAGGAGAGATGGCCAGAGAACGTTATTGGATTATGTGTTAATTGATAAGCGTGCGAAAGAGAGACTTTTGGATGTTAATGTGCTGAAAGGTGCAACCGGAGGAATGTCTGATCATTATCTTGTGGAGGCTAAGGTGAAGATTTGTATGGGTTTTCAGAAAAGAGGAGAGAATGTTGGGGTGGAGAGAGTGGTGAGAGTAAGTGAGCTTGGGAAGGAGACTTATGTGAGGAAGTACAAGGAGAGAGTGAGTACAGAATGGAAAAAGGTGAGAACAAAGGACGTAAGGGGAGTAGGGGAGGAATGGGATGTATTTAGGGAAGCAGTGATGGCTTGCGCAAAAGATGCTTGTGGCATGAGAAGCGTGGGAGGTGGGTTGATTAGAAAGGGTAGTGAGTGGTGGGATGAAGAAGTAAGATTATTAGTGAAAGAGAAGAGAAAGGCATTTGGACGATTTTTGCGGGAAATAATGCAAATGAGTGGGAGATGTATAGAAGAAAGAGGCAGGAGGTCAAGAGAAAGGTGCAAGAGGTGAAAAAAAGGCCAAATGAGAGTTGGGGTGAGAGAGTATCATCAAATCTTAGGGAGAATAAAAAGATGTTTTAGAAGGAGGTGAATAAAGTGCATAAGACAAGAGAGCAAATGGGAATATCAGTGAAGGGGGCTAATGGGGAGGTGATAACAAGTAGTGGTGATGTGAGAAGGAGATGGAGTGAGTATTTTGAAGTTTTGTTGAATGTGTTTGATGCTAAAGTGGCAGATATAGGGTGTTTTGGTCGAGGTGGTGTGCAAAGTGAGAGGGTTAGGGAAAATGATATTATGTCGACGTATGACCGAGCCTTCACAAAAACTGAAGGCAGCGATGAGATGTCGGAGAAAATATATATGACTCGTGGGGTCAAACAGGGCGACCCATTATCGCCGATGCTCTTTAACCTGGTGATTGACGAAGGAATCACTAGGGTAAAGGAGACCGACGTAGGGGTAAAGTTAGGCGACAAGACAGTATCAGCGCTGGCTTTTGCTGATGATTTGGTTCTGGTAGCGCAGACGCCCACTGGCCTCCAAAAGGCAATGGACGTCATGGCTGAGACCCTCGCGCGGGGGGTGGACTTCAAGTGAACCCAGGGAAATGTCGTACCCTCAGCATGGAGGTTGACGGCAAGCGGAAGACTTGGTACGTCAATAAAAATAGGACGTATCAAGTCTTGGGCAGCGCCGTCGGCTCCATGAGCGCTGTGGACGATTAGAAGTACCTCGGAATT
Source organism: Panulirus ornatus (assembly GCF_036320965.1). NCBI lineage: Eukaryota > Metazoa > Arthropoda > Malacostraca > Decapoda > Palinuridae > Panulirus > Panulirus ornatus. The sequence continues at coordinate 9,139,274 of NC_092268.1, forward strand.
CTTGTTGGGGCCGGGGGTCGCCGAAAGTCTTATGGGGCCTTGCTAGAAGAGGGGCTAAGAAACATCACCAGGGCCCCTCTCAAACCCCAACAACGGATTGCGCTGCTGGTTGAACATCTGATCCCCAAGCTCATGCATCGACTTGTGTTGGGGGAAATATATTAGACACAGTTAGCACGCATGGACAGGCAGGTGCGGGTGGCGGTTCGCCGCTGGCTCCGCCTAGCCCATGACTTGCCCTGCGCATTCTTCCACTCGACATCTGGAGATGGTGGGCTGGGTATACCAGACTTTGTCTCAACCGTCCGGCTCAACAAACAAGCGCGGTTCGAAAAACTTCTCACCTCGTCTGACCCAGTAATTCAGGCGGCTGTCCGGGAGTCTGCGGTCTTGAGCAAACTGCGGCGCTGGTCCGGACCCGCTTGCATTGCCGGTCGCCAGGCGGGAAGTAAGACCGAACGTCAGCACGTATGGCGTGCCAATCTAATCAGTACTGTTGACGGTGCGGCTCTCGCTCCATCTACCACTCTGCCTCAAGTGAGTAGATGGGTGAACAGCGGGAACCGTTTCCCCCACCCCTGCCAGGGCGTCCAGAGGCCGGCCCGAAATAAACGGCCTCTGTGACACCTGTCAGAAACCGGGTACGCTGGGACACATCGCTCAGATGTGCCCACGTACACACGGCGGTCGGGTTAAGAGACACGACAACATCTGTGCGTTTTTGGCTGGACGTCTGAGGCAAAGAGGTTTTCAGGTGTCCTGCGAGCCTCGCATTCCGATTGTGGGGTCCTTTAGAAAGCTGGACATCGTAGCTTCTAAAGGCACGGAGACCTACATAATTGACACCCAGGTCTCCGGGGTTCACTTCCCGCTTTCGGCTACACATACATACAAGTGCAGCTACTATGGTACCCCGGAGGTCTTACGAGGCGTACGGGAATACACAGGTAAAGACATCGTGCATGTTACCTCAGCTACGCTGAGTTGGCGAGGTGCATGGTGTCAAGAAAGCGTGAGTGGTGTCAGAGGGTTAGGGCTGACGTACCGGGACCTAGAGGTGTACAGCGTCAAAGCCCTAACCTGGACGCATACCCTTTACAGGATGTGGTCCCAGAGCACAGGTTAATAGTCAGAGCCTGCCTCAAACATCTGGTGTCGGCCCACCGGGCAGGCGTAAGGTCATCTCCCCCTTGTCGGCTTGGGGTGTGCGGGATTACTCTGTTCTCCCGTAGCCCCCACAGGGAGGTACCAGTTCCTGAGGGCGGGTTGTCGGGCGGGATGGTGGATGCCTAGGCAGGGCTGCCCATTGCTCCCGTGCGACGGCCGCACCGGAAGGTGAGCGGTGCTGGAAGGTCGCTGTGCCGAAGTCGGCAACCTAAGTCGTAACGGACCCAACAGAGTCCGAAACATCCTCTAACTGCCACCTCTAACTTATTTCGAACTCTGCTATCAGCATTCTGATCTACAATCTTCCTCTTACAGTATCCATACAGTTTTCCTATTAACAACTTCCTTCACTTTCAATACGTAGTGTTAGCCGACGAACCAACACCTTTGCACAGTACATAGATCTTCCCCATTGCACACTACTAATTGGCAAGATTGGAAAAAAAAAAAAAATAAACAGAGAAGAGGTAGTAAAAGCTTTGCGGAAGATGAAAGCCGGCAAGGCAGCGGATTTGGATGGTATTGCAGTGGAATTTATTAAAAAAGGGGGTGAATGTATTGTTGACTGATTGGTAAGGTTATTTAATGTATGTATGACTCATGGTGAGGTGCCTGAGGATTGGCGGAATGCGTGCATAGTGCCATTGTACAAAGGCAAAGGGGATAAGAGTGAGTGCTCAAATTACAGAGGTATAAGTTTGTTGAGTATTCCTGGTAAATTATATGGGAGGGTATTGATTGAGAGGGTGAAGGCATGTACAGAGCATCAGATTGGGGAAGAGCAGTGTGGTTTCAGAAGTGGTAGAGGATGTGTGGATCAGGTGTTTGCTTTGAAGAATGTATGTGAGAAATACTTAGAAAAGCAAATGGATTTGTATGTAGCATTTATGGATCTGGAGAAGGCATATGATAGAGCTGATAGAGATGCTCTGTGGAAGGTATTAAGAATATATTGTGTGGGAGGCAAGTTGTTAGAAGTGAAAAACTTTTATCGAGGATGTAAGGCATGTGTACGTGTAGGAAGAGAGGAAAGTGATTGGTTCTCAGTTAATGTAGGTTTGCGGCAGGGGTGCGTGATGTCTCCATAGTTGTTTGATTTGTTTATGGATGGGGTTGTTAGGGAAGTGAATGCAAGAGTTTTGGAGAGAGGGACAAGTATCCAGTCTGTTGTGGATGAGAGAGTTTGGGAAATGAGTCAGTTGCTGTTCGCTGATGATACAGCGCTGGTGGCTGATTCATGTGAGAAACTGCAGAAGCTGGTGACTGAGTTTGGTAAAGTGTGTGAAAAAAGAAAGCTGAGAGTAAATGTGAATAAGGGCAAGGTTATTAGGTACAGTAGGGTTGAGTGACAAGTCAATTGGGAGGTAGGTTTAAATGGAGAAAAACTGGAGGAAGTGAAGTGTTTTAGATATCTGGGAGTGGATTTGACAGCGGATGGAACCGTGGAAGCGGAAGTGAGTCATACGGGTGGGGGAAGGGGCGAAAGTTCTGGGAGCCTTGAAGAATGTGTGGAAGTCGAGAACATTATCTTGGAAAGCAAAAATAGGTATGTTTGAAGGAATAGTGGTTCCAACAATGTTATATGGTTGCGAGGCGTGGGCTATGGATAGGGTTGTGCGGAGGAGGGTGGATGTGCTGGAAATGAGATATTTAAGGATAATATGTGGTGTGAGGTGGTTTGATCGAGTAAGTAATGATAGGGTAAGAGAGATGTGTGGTAATAAAAAGAGTGTGGTTAAGAGAGCAGAAGAGGGTGTTTTAAAATGGTTTGGTCACATGGAGAGAATGAGTGAGGAAAGATTGACCAAGAGGATATATGTGTCAGATGTGGAGGGAACGAGAAGTGGGAGACAATATTGGAGGCGGAAGGATGGAGTGAAAAAGATTTTGAGTGATCGGGGCTTGAACATGCAAGAGGGTGAAAGACGTGCAAGGAATAGAGTGAATTGGAACGATGTGGTATACCGGGGTCGTGCTGTCAATGGATTGAACCAGGGCATGTGAAGCGTCTGGGGTAAACCATGGAAGGTTTTGTCGGGCCTGGATGTGGAAAGGGAGCTGTGGTTTCGATGCATTATACCTGACAGCTAGAGACTGAGTGTAAACGAATGTGGTCTTTGTTGTCTTTTCCTAGCGCTACCTCGCGCGCATGCGGAGGGAGGTGGTTGTCATTTCATGTGTGGCGGGGTGACGACGGAAAATGAATAAAGGCAGACAGTATGAATAATGTACATGTACATCACCACCACCCATCACCACCCATCACCACCACCACCACCCATCACCACCACCACCACCCATCACCACCCATCACCACCCATCACCACCACCACCACCCATCACCACCCATCACCACCACCACCACCCATCACCACCACCACCACCCATCACCACCCATCACCACCACCACCACCCATCACCACAACCACCACCCATCACCACCCATCACCACCACCACCACCCATCACCATCCATCACCACCACCACCACCCATCACCACCCATCACCACCACCACCACCCATCACCACCCATCACCACCATCACCACCCATCACCACCACCACCACCCATCACCACCACCACCACCCATCACCACCCATCACCACCACCACCACCCATCACCACCACCACCACCCATCACCACCCATCACCACCACCAATCACCACCCATCACCACCCATCACCACCACCACCACCCATCACCACCCACCCAAATGTACTTACAAGTGCACTTGTGTGTATAATGATACACATCCTGTGGTCAACACTGTCACCCCAGTGTGTATATAATGATACACATCCTGTGGTCAACACTGTCACCCCAGTGTGTATATAATGATACACATCCTGTGGTCAACACTGTCACCCCAGTGTGTATATAATGATACACATCCTGTGGTCAACACTGTCACCCCAGTGTGTATATAATGATACACATCCTGTGGTCAACACTGTCACCCCAGTGTGTGTATAATGATACACATCCTGTGGTCACTACTGTCACCCCAGTGTGTATATAATGATACACATCTTGTGGTCAACACTGTGTGTGTATATAATGATACACATCCTGTGGTCAACACTGTGTGTGTATATAATGATACATATCCTGTGGTCAACACTGTGTGTGTATATATAATGATACACATCCTGTGGTCAACACTGTCACCCCAGTGTGTGTATAATGATACACATCCTGTGGTCAACACTGTGTGTGTATATAATGATACATATCCTGTGGTCAACACTGTGTGTGTGTATATAATGATACACATCCTGTGGTCAACACTGTGTGTGTATATATAATGATACACATCCTGTGGTCAACACTGTGTGTGTATATAATGATACACATCATGTGGTCAACACTGTGTGTGTATATAATGATACACATCATGTGGTCACACTGTTGTGTTACAACACTGTGTCGTGTGTATATAATGATACATATCCTGTGGTCAACACTGTGTGTGTGTATATAATGATACACATCCTGTGGTCAACACTGTGTGTGTATATAATGATAGACATCCTGTGGTCAACACTGTGTGTGTATATAATGATACACATCCTGTGGTCAACACTGTGTGTGTATATAATGATACACATCCTGTGGTCAACACTGTGTGTGTATATAATGATACATATCCTGTGGTCAACACTGTGTGTGTATATAATGATACACATCCTGTGGTCAACACTGTGTGTGTATATAATGATACATATCCTGTGGTCAACACTGTGTGTGTATATAATGATACACATCCTGTGGTCAACACTGTGTGTGTGTATATAATGATACACATCCTGTGGTCAACACTGTGTGTGTATATAATGATACACATCCTGTGGTCAACACTGTGTGTGTATATATAATGATACACATCCTGTGGTCAACACTGTGTGTGTATATAATGATACACATCCTGTGGTCAACACTGTGTGTGTGTATATAATGATACACATCCTGTGGTCAACACTGTGTGTGTATATATAATGATACACATCCTGTGGTCAACACTGTGTGTGTATATAATGATACACATCCTGTGGTCAACACTGTGTGTGTGTATATAATGATACACATCCTGTGGTCAACACTGTGTGTGTATATATATAATTTCACAATCATTTTCCTGAACAGGTTCACATCCCTGGAGGCCAAGAGAGGTATTGACCCAAGAGACTGAAGACAGAGAAGAATTCATGAATAAATAATAATAACAACAACGTCTAACAACCTACAGGAAAGCTAACGATTATATAGAACTACCTGTTCATAACCACACCCCCCCCCCCCCCAAGATGGCGCCGACGCCCAATGAACTACCTTGTCAGAAGACAACACTAACAGGTCAGTGTGTGTTAACCAGGAGATGATACGTCACACACACACACACACACACACACACACATACACATACATACATATACACACATACACACACACACACACACACACATACACACATACATACACACACATACATACACACATACATATACACACATACACATACATACATACACACATACATACACACATACATATACACACATACACACACACACACACATACATACACACACATACACACACACACACATACACACATACACACGCACACACACACACACACACACGCGCGCGCGCGCACACATACAGACACACACACACACACACGCGCGCGCGCACACACATACGCACACATACACACACGCACACATACACACACGCACACATACACACACGCATACACGTACACTTTGAAATATGAACGCATGTGATTTCGATGAAATTATTCAAAGCAGGAAACGCTTCGCTAAAATGTATATAGAATGTATATGACAAGTTCATGGTACGTCAAAACATAATAATGAAAACACATTAACGTGAAATAAATATCGATAAATTATGAAAACTCTATTATCGAGTCATATAAACATACTATAGACATGCAAGACAGATCAGAAGGTTACAAATTATATATATTCTAATGAATGTAATGAACAATTATCTCTACAACACTAATTAATGACAAGAGAATTGCATTAATCGTTTTATAATGACAGACCAAAACATGGCAATCCTCTTCCTTCTTCACGACATAATACTTGAATATTGTTTGACATGAAATATATACATCCCATTATCCATCTACTTTACCTGATAGAAAACGAGATGAGGGCGGGCATATGTTTCGTAGCCAATTACGTAACAAGACATGCAATCGCTTGTTAGCCATAGAAAATAAACTTTTGATAACTGAATGACGCGTTTATCAACAGACAAGGTTGTAGGGGAGGTTGTGAATATAACTAAACAGACTTGTGGTTAATGTAATTAACATATACATTCCTCACAAATATGAATTTCAACTCTGGACATCTATTTAAAGGTCGAGTTTTATATAAACATTTCCATGGCCTAAATTTTCATACAGTAACACTGTTCAGTTATTTGTACGTCATATAAACGGGATATATATATATATATATATATATATATATATATATATATATATATATATATATATATATATATATATATATATCCATCCACATGGTGGATATAGACACTTTCTATATGGATATATACACTTTCTATATGGACATAGACACTTTCTATATGGATATAGACACTTTCTATATGGATATAGACACTTTCTATATGGATATAGACACTTTCTATATGGATATAGACTTTCTATATGGATATAGGCACTTTCTATATGGATATAGACACTTTCTATATGGATATAGACACTTTCTATATGGATATAGACACTTTCTATATGGATATAGACACTTTCTATATGGATATAGACACTTTCTATATGGATATAGACACTTTCTATATGGATATAGACACTTTCTACATCATAAACCACAAGAATCTGTACCGTATGACGTCACTAACCTTGTGTTCGTAGACGGGCGGATGTGATCCATTCGTACATCTGGCGGTTTGATGGCGTTCACTTACATGTGGGTTGAGCACAAGTAAGACCGACATTGCCTCACTCTTAGACCAATTGTGTCGCAAGACGTTAACCATGACGTAACCATCGGTCCAACTGGCAAATGGCCACTGTAAACAATGTCGTTCCAATCTCATTATGGGAATTGCCAGACATCACCTTCACCCTCACTGGTGGTAACATCTTCCTCTTCTTCCTCTTTCATTTTCCTTTCTCTTCTACATTTTCGTGTAAACTACGTCATTCTCACACTCTTAAACGTCCCGTACAGCGATGTTTTCCACCAATTACGTGGCCGCTACGCTGGTTGACCCTGGCGGTGAAAACATGAATTAATGTGAGCCAGGTCAGAACCCAACCCGCATGTCAGTTCCTAATATTTAAACCCTACACGGTCGACGTTTCACACACACACACACACACACACACACACATATATATATATATATATATATATATATATATATATATATATATATATATATATATATATATATAGGGGAGGCAGAATACTTCCCACGTATTCCCTGCGTGTCGTAGAAGGCGACTAAAAGGGGAGGGAGCGGGGGGCTGGAAATCCTCCCCTCTCGTTTTTTTTTTTAATTTTCCAAAAGAAGGAACAGGGAAGGGGGCCAAGTGAGGATATTCCCTCAAAGGCCCAGTTCTCTGTTCTTAACGCTACCTCGCTAATGCGGGAAATAGCGAATAGTTTGAAAGAAAGAATATATATATATATATATATATATATATATATATATATATATATATATATATATATATATATATGGGATATCAGCATTTAATGGTATAATGGCACAAAGGACTTTCACACTTGTAATCACTTGCTATATCACTTGTAATTACTTGCTATATCACTTGTAATCACTTGCTATATCACTTGTAATCACTTGCTATATTACTTGTAATCACTTGCTATATCTCTTGTAATCACTTGCTATATCACTTGTAATCACTTGCTATATTACTTGTAATCACTTGCTATATCACTTGTAATCACTTGCTATATCACTTGTAATCACTTGCTATATCACTTGTAATCACTTGCTATATCACTTGTAATCACTTGCTATATCACTTGTAATCACTTGCTATATCACTTGTAATCACTTGCTATATCACTTGTAATCACTTGCTATATCACTTGTAGTCACTTGCTATATCACTTGTAATCACTTGTAATCACTTGTAATCATTTTGATAAGTGTCAAAGGCTACAGTCAATGATAAAGTCACCATGAGAGCCCAGGCTGAGGTGAAACATAGAGGATGGAAGATTGCACGTTGGCTCAAGTGGCAAACAAGACTTTTAAATGGTTAGGTCTTGGTTGTTAGGAAGATTGCAAGGTGGCTCAAGTGGCAAACAAGCCTTTTAAATGGTTAGGTCTTGGTTGTTAGGGAAGATGTTACAACTCTACAGTTCCAACACTTAGTGATGAAGGGGAAGGATCGGGTGGTGATAAGTGTAAAGAGAAACAAAAACATAGACGATAGTTTGAAACTTTAGCTACGTAGGGAAAGAAATGGAGATCATTGTGGCCCATTAATGACATGTCCACTCCTACATGGTAGTCATGTGACTCACTGGCTTACAAATTATTACATTAACTAATGTGAGGGCCACTCAAACGACCATGACTGGAGATAACGACTATAGTGGTAATGAACACAACAAGTCTTACAATAAGGTTGTACTAACGAATGGAAGACATCAAACGTGGCAGACTCTACATTAGCGGTAAAGTCTGCCACATTATCAACATGGAGAATGTAAAGGTATGATATGAAATACAAATGGATTGCAGAAGGCATAATATGTTATACATATCAATGATACATTAACATACGTGGTCTACGAAAGCAATTCTTGACACAATTATTGATTGTTTCATCCAAAATCATTAGTGAAACTATGGTACCACTTGAACCATACCTAACTATGGTACTACTTGAACCATACCTAACTATGGTACTACTTGAACCATACCTAACTATGGTACTACTTGAACCATACCTAACTATGGTACCACTTGAACCATACCTAACTATGGTACCACTTGAACCATACCTAACTATGGTACCACTTGAACCATACCTAACTATGGTACCACTTGAACCATACCTAACTACCCAACTGCCTCCAGGTCAATACAACTTCTTACTTCATATGCTTCGTATATTGCCTCTAACTACATACACTTTACTTAGTCCCAACTGATCATCATTTCTCCATCACATATATGCTAACCTTACAATATTATCCTCATACACCTTCAGTTTCTCTCATGTTCTCTATAATACTTCCAATTCCTTCATTGTGCCTTCTAATGTACTAGTTTTCCATACTGTATCTAGTCATATATACACAACTCCTTTACTTCTTGTTATAAATTATTGTAATCACGGTAAAAAGGTCTTTCCCCCATCTCCCATTTTCTTCCCAGATATGAGGACAAGCAAAGTGGCAGACGTGGAAGTGGTCCTGGTAACAGGTGGTGCGGGGTTTGTGGGTTCGCATACCATCATCGAACTGTTGAATGTGGGTTACCAGGTGGTGGTAGTTGACAACTGCCTCACCTCCAAACCTCCACGTAAAGGAGAGACATTACCAGCAGTGTTGAGGAGAGTGCAAGACATCACAGGGATGAACCTTGACTTCCATATGGTGTCACTCTTGGATCGTCAGGCTTTAAGGAAGGTGTTTCTGCTGGTCAGTGTTTCGCAAAGTTCATTACCTGCTTCATTAACCATCAAACTATTCCTAGATTTTGTCTTTAATGATGACTATACATTTCTGTAGCATTTCCTGAACCTTTTTACAAAGAGGAGGATAAAATTTGGTGGATGCAATACACTTCACAAATAGGATGCATAACGATTAACAGCATAATCCTCTCTCCTGCTGAGTTAAGGATAAAACGAGCAAGACAGGTTGTTAGCAAGTGTCTCCATACCCTGATGTACAGTGAGTGGTATTCATCTGTGATACATGGGGAAAAGTTCACAGTGAGTCTTTGACACTGACCTATACATGTGTCTAAGTGCCAACAATCTTCATGTTACATTAAGATCTTGCTCTTCTTACTAAAATGTTTACTAACAGTTAAGAAAAACTACTGTAAATACTACAAAACTAATTTACATTGATATTTCAGTGCTCTTTACCATACCATTATATGACTTACTTATACTGATGGAAAATAAAAATGGGTTTTTAGTTTTACATAATTTAAATTTTGCTATTGACAGAGGAAAGTGTTGGCTTTCTAATTGTCATACATTAAGAAGGCATTTCCATCTGAATCAGTCATGGAAAGACTTTTATAAATGGCTTTGTGTATGTCTCATCGCATGAATCCGTGTGTTGCTATTCATCAAAATCATTTCGCATTTAGGTCGAAGGTACTTGGACAGATTCACTCGTGTGTATGTATCACCATGTGGTAAGTGTGACTGTGTATCACCATGTGGTAAGTGTGACTGTGTATCACCATGTGGTAAGTGTGACTGTGTATCACCATGTGGTAAGTGTGTGGTAAAACCTTCATTTTCCATCTTCTCACTGAAGCTTCCCCTCCTCACACACAGTACAAAGTGGATGTGGTGATTCACTTTGCTGCCCTCAAGGCTGTGGGGGAGTCTGTGAAGCGACCTCTTGACTACTACCACAATAACCTAACTGGAACCATCACCCTTCTTCAGGTACGTCTTGTGAAGGTACATTGTCATCCAGATGGCCTTAGATCACATTATGTATCTCAGTAGAACATTTTGAGTGAAAGTTAGTTTTTTATTATTTGTCACCCAAGACATTTCTGCACTCAGTTTTCTATGTGTGAATAGCTTATTTTTATTTTCATACTTTATTATCTTCGTCTGTTTTATTCTAGATGATGAAATAAACTTACATTTATATGTAAAATCCTCTTTTTCCACAAGTTTTCAACATGAATTTTTTGTTTATAATATTTGCATTTCTTGTGTCATTGTGTTCTCCTGCCTCTACCAGGTCATGAGTGAGGTAGGCTGTAAACGACTCGTGTTTTCATCATCTTCTACTGTGTACGGGTCCGCCCAGTACTTCCCTACGGATGAGGAACATGGCACAGGTGTGGGCATTACCAACCCGTATGGCAGGAGCAAGTACGTTTGTGAGCAGATCATGAAGGACCTCACGGTGGCAGACAAGGTAACCCAGATAGTGAAGATGTGGGTGGTTGTGCGCAGCCTTGCCAACATGTGGGTGGTTGTGCGCAGCCTTGCCAACATGTGGGTGGTTGTGCGCAGCCGTGCGAACATGTGGGTGGTTGTGCGCAGCCGTGCGAACATGTGGGTGGTTGTGCGCATCCTTGCCAACATGTGGGTGGTTGTGCGCATCCTTGCCAACATATGGGTGGTTGTGCGCATCCTTGCCAACATGTGGGTGGTTGTGCGCAGCCTTGCCAACATGTGGGTGGTTGTGCGCAGCCGTGCGAACATGTGGGTGGTTGTGCGCAGCCGTGCGAACATGTGGGTGGTTGTGCGCATCCTTGCCAACATGTGGGTGGTTGTGCGCAGCCTTGCCAACATGTGGGTGGTTGTGCGCAGCCTTGCCAACATGTGGGGGGTTGTGCGCATCCTTGCCAACATGTGGGTGGTTGTGCGCAGCCTTGCCAACATGTGGGGGGTTGTGCGCAGCCTTGCCAACATGTGGGTGGTTGTGCGCAGCCTTGCCAACATGTGGGTGGTTGTGCGCAGCTCTCAACCGCTGGGATTGTCTCTATACCTACGTAAACAAGGTATAGTTTGTACCAACTCTCATCTGCCATGACTAATTCTTGGATAATCTCAAACATTCTCACAATTTCTCAAAGATCCTTGGTGAACATCCATGCGTTGATGGTCACCTCACCCTCTGTCTCAACATGCAAGTGGACTTGTAAGTTTGTAATGTGTGAGTGTGTAGGTCGACACATACATTCATGAACAGTCTTTGTATTATGTAGGACATTAATGGCCAGGTTTGTAATTCATCTTGAGGGATGGCCTTTGGTTCACTCTATACTTGAGAGACATTCAGGTAGACCTGAAGTCCATGTAGACAGTTGATCTTGGGGTCTAGTTGTACCTTGAAGGATGTGTGTTCAAAGTCTTCCAGTCCGTCTTAGAAACATTTCTCTGGATCATATAAACTCATTTTCCACCCCAAAAAAGATTTAAGAGGTTAGGTTGATCCTGGATGTGTGTGTATTGATCCTTGACGACGTGGCTCGTCTCCTACAGGAATGGAGAGTGGTGCTGTTACGCTACTTCAACCCGGTGGGAGCTCACGAGTCGGGTCTAATTGGAGACGATCCGCTGGGCGTGCCAGTTAACCTGATGCCTTACTTGGCCCAGTGCGCCGTCGGCAGAAGGGACGTAGTCCATGTCTTCGGGGGTGACTGGGACACCCCGGATGGAACATGTTAGTCTCAAGATGTTTCTGTATCTTAAAAAAAAGATTTGGACATTTGACATTCTTCAACTACACTTTGGTCAACTCTTAAGAGATGTTTTTAAACTGATCTATTTCAGTGACGTATATATCATGAACATCAAGAATTGGAGAAGCTTTTTATATCATGAAGATTCGGTTATATGGCGTGTTGATACATCTCAGTAATTAGTTAATCATTGTTAATTAACTTTAAACGAACGAGCATAGGATAGCAAAGCACCATTGATCCGACTCATCTGAGACATACACAAAGTGGCTCACGCTGCACTTGTGCTTCACTGGACGCTACAGTTGTATAATACAACAGGGAGGGAGGTAAACAAATCAAGTCCCCAGCTTCCATAACTTCCGACATTAAAGTACTGAATAATTTGTCTAACTACTGAACAACACGGTCACCCATTTTCTTCAGAGCCGTAAATGCAGTCGTGTCCACTACCGATGCTGGGACACATTCCGTCTTCTGCAAGGTTTTCATTACCTTATCTCGTTTCACCAGAGCAGCAGCTAGAACTTCCTTCACACACCACTCTGTCACAAACATACATGCCATCCTCCTGTCATATGACACAATCATCAGTCCATCACAATCCATCCCTCTTTGTTTTGGTCATTTTGGTTGCTTGTCACCAGTTCCCCCATTTTCTCCTCCTCTCTTCTCTTTTTCATTAGCCATTTAACTTCATCCTGCCACTCTCTTTCTCATATGTTCCACATGGCACACACTTCTACACATGTTTACAATGTTCGAATGAATATCTTCCACTCTCGTTAAACTGACTGACACACCTTGCCACTCTCCACTCTCTCTCTCTTGGTATCTCTCTACATGCGCCTCTTTTCCAAGCTCACTCATTTTCACTACTTCTTTCATTCATTATTCTTTTTGTTTTATAAAAACAATCCGCTCCAGTCTCTCACTCTCGCCCTAACCAAGCAATGATCCAACTCACCCCAGCTACTCCTCCAACCACAATCGTAACCTACAATTTCTCCTTCGCCAACCTTTGCGTGACCTCACTCATCTCTACCACATGACCTCCTTAACCACACACACTTACTCATCATTGGGTAATCATACATCATAATCTACTACATTCTTCCCTTCTGTTTACAATGAGATTTGATAGTTAAACGTCTCATGGAACAGGGACGGAAGCTTGTTCCCTCCTGTACTATCACATTCTAAACTTAGAAATGGAAGAAGCTAAACGAGGACTTTTTCTCCAAGGGTCAGTCATCTGCTTGTGTGGTATCTCGCTGTGAGAAGCAAACTGGTATGAAAATGATAAAAATCCTGCACAAATATGATTGTAACTGAGGTAGTTATAAAATTACTGGCTCTCATTTCCCATTACTAAACCACAACTTACTGATGTTTTCTTTTTCACGTTCGGGTTGCATCTGTAAGTCATTGTATGAAAGTAAATGACATGTAAACTAGTCATCCTAGAAGTGAAGTTAGAGAGATATATTTCTTTTCAATATGTATGTTATGAAATCATACATATTATTTTCATTGATTATTCTGGATATTCTTTTCTTATAGTTACGGAAAGGATTATCTACAGCCCAGAACAGGACATCATGAGTGAATTTTTGAGAATCAAATATATCACAAATGCAGTTTTCTTAAGTTTAAATAATGACAATAAAGAAACTATTTATAATGTTCATATTCTCAAAGATGATTCTCTAAATTCAGCCCTATGATATGTGCAAAGCTTCTCCAATATACTTAGGAAGATAGAATCATTTTCAATACCTTCCACCTACTTTTTGCAAGAATTAAAGGACTCTGCCAAATGGAAAATAATGTAAAAATCATCATTACGTTAAACAAAGAAAAACTAAATAATATAAGCAATAAGCAACCTAGTGCCTCACAATCAAGAGAATTTTATAGGATTTATGCTCAAGACAAGAAAGCCTCATCCATTTCTTCAAGTTCATGAAAGAAAAAATTGCTAACAAAAGGAAGAGTAACATTGTTTTACCTTGCACTGCTCTTGTGCTGCTCTTGAAGGAGAACCGAGCCACACGAAGTATGATAATGCATGATATTAATCTTGTGTTTCTTCCTCATTTTGGTGTAGGTGTGCGGGACTACATGCACGTGGTGGATCTGGCTAAGGGCCACAATGCTGCATTGGCCAAGGTCTCAGACAAGAAGTTTACAGGAGCCAAGGCCTACAACCTGGGTCGAGGCAAGGGCATCTCTGTGTTAGAGATGATATCTGCCTTCAGCAAGTGAGTGATGGAAGACGACTCTGTCTGTTTGTGAAACCAATGTTTCGTTTCTTTGTCTGTCACTTTGTTCATGTTTGTCTTTGTCTTCTTTCTTCATCTCTGATTCTAATGTCTTTTCCACAAGGAATGCAAGAATCCACATCTCATTTGTATTTCACTCTTTCCCTTTATTTCTCGTTTTCTGTTTCTGTCTTTTCCTGATCGTTTTATCGTTTGCATTTGGTGTTCATAGTTCCACCCGGGTCAGTCAGGTCACAAGATCACGTTTCACTGGGTCAGTGCAATGACCCCAGACCTCTCACTGGGTCAGTGCAATGATTCCATGACCTCTCACTGGGTCAGTGCAATGACCCCAGACCTCTCACTGGGTCAGTGCAATGACCCCAGACCTCTCACTGGGTCAGTGCAATAACTCCATGACCTCTCACTGGGTCAGTGCAATGACCCCAGACCTCTCACTGGGTCAGTGCAATGACCCCCTCGCTATGAGCCGTTTATGAAGAACGTTTTCATTTCTTGAAATATTGTTCAGATAATCTTCGTCTACAATCAGCAACAAGATACAAGGCAAGAGACGAGTGTTACAATTACGGAAATTGAATATGACTTGGGAAAGACAATGGCAAAGACCATAAGGCCGTCTGAAATGGCGAGACATGTAACTAATAATATGAAAGACAATGATATGAGGTTGCTTACAGCTGAGAGACATTTAAGAGGGTAAGTATTTTGAATTCAAAGTTGGGCTCAAGGTAAAAGTCGCTAGAAAATGTCTTGGTACATCCTTGATTTGACATACAGGAAGAGGGGGGGGGTTGTCTATCAATCCCAATTGTACAATAAATATGGATGGTTTATTATGATGAATTAAAAAAGGTGTAATAATGACAATATCTTATGATAAAAAAACCATACCAACATAAAATGAATATTGTAAATCATTGTAAATAATATAATTCAAAATTGTTCTTACTTACCAGCTGTGTTGATAGATGAATTTATATAGCCACTGATGGATAGTGATGACCCAGAATAACTTTCATTGTAAGTCTGCTCAGTGACTTCTTCTTAGTACAGTAATGTATGATGTGAATAATTCATCATGTTCACGTCTGAGGAATTAAAGGAAAAGTACAAAGAACAAGTTCATTGTCAAGGATGGTGAAAATATTTTCATTATCATCTGGAATACTTGTTCATTATTTCGTAAGCTCCAGTCATGAGCAAATGTCTTAACTAAAGCCTAACCAAAAATGAAACATTAAAAGAACAAAAAAAAAAAAAATCACGAAGAAATTAAGAAGAATAAACTGACAATGTGAACAGCAGGAGAGATACACAACTTTACATGTAACAGGTGTCAAGATTGACATGTGAATCAACGTTGCTGAGGCGAACAATTTTGGGAAAGCAATTTGCATGACCTGATCATAGTTTACAAGCATTATAGACACTTGTCAAGAACAAGTTGAAAATATATGTTTTAGGAAAAATCTTATACATGATGACTGATAGGATATCTACAGGGGACAGAAATCTGTTTGTTAGATACAGACTACACTTCAACGGTAAGTGTGTAGCTCACCTTGGTAAAGTCCTGGTAGCTGTGTCAACATTCTGTAATTAGAAAAATGGATTTGAAGTAAACAAATTAAACTGAAATCTGTGAAACCTACTTCAGTAGGAAAAAATATGGCGGGACATAAAGAACTGTGTCAAATTAGATCAGTCAAGTAAACACCCTGCTTGAGGATTGAGGAAAATAATGAAATGAACCAAAAACTTGAGTAGGATGCAAAGAATGAGTTAACACAACAAAAGTGAAAATGAAAATTACTGCATTTTGTAAATATGACATAAATGACATATACTAATATAAACAAGTTACATGCAAGGTCACTCACTGATAAACACAAAATAATACATTTCTGTCACAAATATAAAACCATAATGTTGTACCTGGAGTAAGTTTGAATTGAATTTCTTTTGTGTGCCCATGTGATTACCATGTCTTTCCTCCTGTGTGTGTATATGTGCATATACACACCCTTCCCCCACACCAAACCAGGTGTGTGTGTGTGTGTGTGTGTGCCAAAGGTTTTAATCATTAACTAAAGTATCCATCAAACCATTCTCATAATGAGATGTACAGAAGGGATAAAGTAAGGAAAGAACGGGAGATCATGATGTGCCCCAGCCACTATGACCCTGTGGCTTCTGACTATTGTACCATTTCTCTCATTGTACCATTTCTCTCATTGTACCATTTCTCTCATTGTACCATTCCTCTCCCCAGAGCATGTGGGAAGGAGATACCATACAAGATTGTGGGCAGACGCAGAGGAGATGTGCGCCGGACAACCTGTTCAGGAACTTTGGCTGAAAAGGAATTGAGCTGGAAGTCTTCACGCACCGTGGACGATATGTGTAAGTGTGTGGTGACGGTGTCTTGTGGACGATATGTGTAAGTGTGTGGTGACGGTGTCTTGTGGACGATATGTGTAAGTGTGTGGTCACGGTGTCTTGTGGACGATATGTGTAAGTGTGTGGTCACGGTGTCTTGTGGACGATATGTGTAAGTGTTTGGTCACGGTGTCTTGTGGACGATATGTGTAAGTGTTTGGTCACGGTGTCTTGTGGACGATATGTGTAAGTGTGTGGTGACGGTGTCTTGTGGACGATATGTGTAAGTGTGTGGTGACGGTGTCTTGTGGACGATATGTGTAAGTGTTTGGTCACGGTGTCTTGTGGACGATATGTGTAAGTGTGTGGTGACGGTGTCTTGTGGACGATATGTGTAAGTGTTTGGTCACGGTGTCTTGTGGACGATATGTGTAAGTGTGTGGTCACGGTGTCTTGTGGACGATATGTGTAAGTGTGTGGTGACGGTGTCTTGTGGACGATATGTGTAAGTGTGTGGTCACGGTGTCTTGTGGACGATATGTGTAAGTGTTTGGTCACGGTGTCTTGTGGACGATATGTGTAAGTGTGTGGTCACGGTGTCTTGTGGACGATATGTGTAAGTGTGTGGTCACGGTGTCTTGTGGACGATATGTGTAAGTGTGTGGTGACGGTGTCTTGTGGTTTGTTTGCATGTCTTGCACCTGACTTTTCTCTCCTTCTCATGTACATGTTCCTGAAACCATCTCACTCTCCTTCAGTGATAACAGAACCTTACCTAAGGTGACTTTCCACCTGTAGTCCTACCATACACAGGCAAACTCCACTATCACCAACTTACATAACGAAATACACATACATATATGGCATGGTCATCCCGTTTTCTGTATCAGTGAGGTAACACCAGGAACAAAGGAAGAAAAGCCACCTTTGCTCACATCTCTTCTCCAGCCATCATGGTTTCTGTGTATCACACATTACACACAGAGAATGGATGGGAACCCACATGCCCTTTTTGTGGCAGTTCCTGGCACTAACTCACTCAGGCAGAAAACGGTAATCAAACATGGAAAATAATATCAAAAATAATAACAATAACTGGAAGTATCAGACTCCGTCTAAGAGAAAGGTAACAACATGATTGAGAAGTTCCTTTAGACGAAGCTATATCATTCTCAGTATATGAAAAGGAGTCCCCCTTACCCTGCTGTTGTGTGGAGTGCAACCTTGACATTGGAAGACTCCCGTAAAAGAAATCTCAGGGTTATACAATAGCAAAATGATGATGTATATATATAAATTGTGGATGTTTATTGAAGCTAATTTTCTTGACACCGATAACACAGTTAGGACCCGACCTTAATCATGGATAATTGCTTCTCATACTTGCAGGCAGAGATGTATGGCGGTGGCAGAGCAAGAACCCGAATGGTTATGAATAAACCGAACAACCGGTACAAGAAGAACAACAGGAACCACTCTGACGGCACAATCTTACTCGTTCTATCTCCTGGGTTGGTAATTGCATTACCTGATAATAACAGTGGTATATGTAGTTGGTGATAATAGAATTAGTGGCATTAGTATTGGCTCGGTCTACAACTGCAACATATCCTGTCATAAAATCTTGCTTGACAATAAAATGGTGCTTTAGCATAACCTCGCCTTCAAATGACTTACTATCTTCTCCTGGAACTAGAAAATAACATGATGAAGACACTTATTACATTACTGAAACTTAACATTCTAGAGAATATTATCGAGCAATCAAATAGCATCTAATTAACAAATCAATTACAACTTATCCATTTCTTTAAGGCTAACTACTTCTCCCACTATAATGAGATGATGGTAGTGAACATATGAACACTGCCATCACCTGCAGACATCCAATCCTTAATTGTCAATTATACTAAAATCACAGCAAGCAATTAGACCCCACACACCATTTCCCCCCGCCCCAACACCACCAAAAAAAGGCGTTATTTATCCTTGGAATAATTATATTGTATGATGTAACTAACAGGATCAACTTCTTACAAGAAAACTTGTAAGATTTCCATCAACATGATGAGTTTGGTAATGAAGTTTAAGCTCTTAAAGAAATGAGGAGACTGCAAGGTAATAAAATACCTTTGCCTAATGTGACAGTATCAAAACTATATTATCTCTCCAATCTCATCATAGATACCATAAATAATGATGAAGAATATACACACACACACACATATATACATACACACACACACACACACACATATATATATATATATATATATATATATATATATATATATATATATATATTGTTCCACATGCAATTGAGTAACTAATTTTGAGCAGATGTTTGACATCTGGTTCGAAGTGAACACAATCTCGAGGAGTAAGGATAGAGTAAAGTGTGTTAAGTACACAAGAATACTTTATTGTTATAAACTTGACGTACAACAACAACATACCATATAAAAATAACAACAACAGTTAACATGCTTTCGTTGCCGCCTTTTGGGACTCCGACAGAAAAAATATTATTGGAACACTGACATGGATGACATCTCAGTTTTATATCAATATAGTCTTAAGAAAAAAAAAATCAATAGATATAATCAACATTTGTATATATTCTTATATAATTGCCTTATTTTCTGTAACTTGCAGACAAGATTACTGATAAAAGTGTAAAAGAAGCAAAGTATGTCATATTAAGTGTTCGATATCTTCTCAAATTGTGTAAGTCATCATGAATAGGTAATTATGATCAAATATTTTGCATACATTATCAGCTGTGTCTTGACTAAAGTTCAGAAGTTAGTGGACAGAAATCAAGCAATTGAAATATTGCTTTCTAAAATCTCTCACTTCATAAGGTTTTCTGAAATTGAATGCAAGCCTTCAGGTCAAACTAATAATTGTTTGTCCAATCCATGAAATATTTTGGTAAATTTGGGGATAACAGAAATAATACTTGCCACGTATTCCCTACATGTTGTAAAAGGTGACTAAAAGGGGGAGGGAGCGGGGGGCTGGAAATCCTCCCCTCCAGTTTATATTTTTCCAAAAGAAGGAACAGAGAAGGTGGCCAAGTGAGGATATCCCCTCTTAGGCTCAGTCCTTTGTTCTTAACGCTACCTCACTGATGCGGGAAATGAATATGATATATTTCATATATATATATATATATATATATATATATATATATATATATATATATATATATATATATATATATATATATGCTTGCCTTCATTCATTCCTGGTGCTACCACGCCCCACAGGAAACATCGCTACCCCCTGCTTCAGCGAGGTAGCGCCAGGACACCTGACAACAAAGGCCACATTCGTTCACACTCAGTCTCTAGCTGTCATGTATAATGCACCGAAACCACAGCTCCCTTTCCACATTCAGGCCCCACACAACTTTCCATGGTTTACCCCAGACGCTTCACATGCCCTGGTTCAATCCACTGACAGCACGTCAATCCCAGTATACCACATCGTTCCAATTCACTCTATTCCTTGCACGTCTTTCACCCTCCTGCATGTTCAGGCGCCGATCACTCAAAATCTTTTTCACTCCATCTTCCCCCTCCAATTTAGTCTAATGCTTCTCCTTGTTCCCTCCACCTTTGAAACACAATACATACACAGAGACATCAAATGACACAATAGTTGTATCCCCAAATATGTTCACAAAAATCAAATAATGTAAGTAATGGAAATTAGGAGGTTCTGTATTGAATAATATTCCAGTGAAAAACTACAGCATACATGTACCAGGAAATATATAAAATACTAACTATTCATACTGCATATAAATAGGAACAGAAAATAAACTTTGAATCCTGGTGCATTCTTCTCTTTGTGGATAATGTACATCCTTGAAGGTATTCTCTTCCCAGATAATCCAGTCTCGTCATGAAAACATCTGCTCAGGAGAAGAACTGCCTTCCATCATGACAGAAGCAATGACTTGAGCAGGAAGCAGCTTCATCAGTTATCGTAGTCAGGTAATTGTAGCGTGACCCAAAGTTTGCCAAACAACCATGACTTGCTTGAAGTATCATTGCTGCTTCTTCTTCCACTACCAAGACATCATGTGTACTCTGGCCCTCTGCTTGTATCACAGGTATGATGATGGAAACATATTCGTGAGTTTGGACTTCCATCTAGGTGCTGAACAATCATTTCATTCTTTCCACAGTTGAGCTTCGGGGATACAGGCTCTTAGATGCACTTATTAATGTTACATTTTTCACACTTTCCTTGATCTTTTCTGCACTATCATAAGTAGTACATAAAAGTAGATTTACTAAGTGTAAGTGCACACTTAAACATGATTTGGTGCCATGACGGGAAAGTCAGAACATGTGTACTATACAATAAACTACAGCACAAAATACTGTAGCATCCTGTGACTATAAAATGTATACGCTCCATCCATATACGCTATACGCACCGTCGATATACGCAATTCTCGCATGGCGCTGAAAACGCCACTCCACCATGCAACCAACCCGCTGATCATTATATAAGTCCAAATCTAAGAACACATAAACTAAAAGGTCCCTGTGTGTGTGTGTGTGTGTATATATATATATATATATATATATATATATATATATATATATATATATATATATATATATGTATATATATATATATATATATATATATATATATATATATATATATATATATATATATATATATATATATATGCATATATATATATATATATATATATATATATATATATATATATATATATATATATATATATATATATATATATATGTCAGTTCCTTGCCAGCCACAAAGGTTCCTGGAAGACAGTGTGTGGCAAAACTGGTTAGCAAGGTACAGGTCCTATAAGAAATGGCTGGTTATAGGTATTACACCTTTGAGATACATATAAAAAGTCCTATAATGAATGCTTTAGGGTTTCGATTAAAAAAAAACAACACATTCATTATTTAAAAGTAAACAGAAAGTAATCTACAAAACTGGTAAATAAGGATTACCATACATCACCTTGATGGTGTACCTTAGGTCACTTCTGTCTCTTCCTAGCAACAGTTCTTGGTTAGGTCACTTCTGTCTCTTCCTAGCAACAGTTCTTGGTTAGGTCACTTCTGTCTCTTCCTAGCAACAGTTCTTGGTTAGGTCACTTCTGTCTCTTCCTAGCAACAGTTCTTGGTTAGGTCACTTCTGTCTCTTCCTAGCAACAGTTCTTGGTTAGGTCACTTCTGTCTCTTCCTAGCAACAGTTCTTGGTTAGGTCACTTCTGTCTCTTCCTAGCAACAGTTCTTGGTTAGGTCACTTCTGTCTCTTCCTAGCAACAGTTCTTGGTTAGGTCACTTCTGTCTCTTCCTAGCAACAGTTCTTGGTTAGGTCACTTCTGTCTCTTCCTAGCAACAGTTCTTGGTTAGGTCACTTCTGTCTCTTCCTAGCAACAGTTCTTGGTTAGGTCACTTCTGTCTCTTCCAGGCAACAGTTCTTGGTTAGGTCACTTCTGTCTCTTCCTAGCAACAGTTCTTGGTTAGGTCACTTCTGTCTCTTCCTAGCAACAGTTCTTGGTTAGGTCACTTCTGTCTCTTCCTAGCAACAGTTCTTGGTTAGGTCACTTCTGTCTCTTCCTAGCAACAGTTCTTGGTTAGGTCACTTCTGTCTCTTCCTAGCAACAGTTCTTGGTTAGGTCACTTCTGTCTCTTCCTAGCAACAGTTCTTGGTTAGGTCACTTCTGCCAGACTTGGTCACAACCAGTTCATGCCTCTATAGCACTTCCTTAATGCAGGGATAAAATTTTGGTGGTGCCATGGGAAACTGGGCATACTCACATGATGACATGATTGGTAAAATGGAATAGATTGTTCTTGGCATATATGCTTAAAACCATGGTAGGTTAGGGACCTCTAATACACACACACACACACGCACATATATGTAAATATATATATATATATATATATATATATATATATATATATATATATATATATATATATATTGGATTACGTGTTAATTGACAGGCGCGCGAAAGAGAGACTTTTGGATGTTAATGTGCTGAGAGGTGCAACTGGAGGGATGTCTGATCATTATCTTGTGGAGGCGAAGGTGAAGATTTGTATGGGTTTTCAGAAAAGAAGAGAGAATGTTGGGGTGAAGAGAGTGGTGAGAGTAAATGAGCTTGGGAAGGAGACTTATGTGAGGAAGTACCAGGAGAGACTGAGTACAAAATGGAAAAAGTTGAGAACAAAGGACGTAAGGGGAGTGGGGGAGGAATGGGACGTATTTAGGGAAGCAGTGATGGCTTGCGCAAAAGATGCTTGTGGCATGAGAAGCGTGGGAGGTGGGCAGATTAGAAAGGGTAGTGAGTGGTGGGATGAAGATGTGAGATTATTAGTGAAAGAGAAGAGAGAGGCATTTGGACGATTTTTGCAGGGAAATAATGTGAATGACTGGGAGGTGTCTAAAAGAAAGAGACAGGAGGTCAAGATAAAGGTGCAAGAGGTGAAAAAGAGGGCAAATGAGAGTTGGGGTGAGAGAGTATCATTAAATTTTAGGGAGAATAAAAAGTTGGTTTGGAAGGAAATAAATAAATACATAATACAAGGGAACAAATGGGAACTTCAATGAAGGGGGCTAATGGGGAGGTGATAACAAGTAGTGGTGATGTGAGAAGGAGATGGAGTGAGTATTTTGAAGGTTTGTTGAATGTGTTTGATGATAGAGTGGCAGATATAGGGTGTTTTGGTCGAGGTAGTGTGCAAAGTGAGAGGGTTAGGGAAAATAATTTGGTAAACAGAGAAGAGGTAGTAAAAGCTCTGCGGAAGATGAAAGCCGGCAAGGCAGCGGGTTTGGATGGTATTGCAGTGGAATTTATCAAAAAAGGGGGTGACTGTATTGTTGACTGGTTGGTAAGATTATCTAATGTATGTATGACTCATGGTGAGGTGCCTGAGGATTGGAGGAATGCATGCATAGTGCCATTGTACAAAGGCAAAGGGGATAAGAGTGAGTGCTCAAATTACAGAGGTATAAGTTTGTTGAGTATTCCTGGTAAATTATATGGGAGGGTATTGATTGAGAGGGTGAAGGCATGTACAGAGCATCAGATTGGGGAAGAGCAGTGTGGTTTCAGAAGTGGTAGAGGATGTGTGGATCAGGTGTTTGCTTTGAAGAATGTATGCGAGTAATACTTAGAAAAGCAAATGGATTTGTATGTAGCAAGGTAGCGTTAAGAACAGAGGACTGAGCCTTTGAGGGAATCCTCACTTGGTCCCCTTCTCTGCTCCTTCTTTTGGAAAATCAAAAAAGGGAGGGGAGGATTTCCAGCCCCCCGCTCCCTCCCCTTTTATTAGCCTTCTATGACACGCAGGGAATACGTGGCAAGTATTCTTTCTCTCCTATCCCCTGGGATAATATATATATATATATATATATATATATATATATATATATATATATATATATATATATATATATATATATATAAACCGGTAAATATCCCTCACATTCTTTAAAAAAATAATTTCAGAAAACTTTAAAATACAGTATGAGAGCAACAAGGACACAAGTTGTATACTGTACATCAGACTCATTCTTCAGTGTGTCAGTTTATCATTAGAAAATAAATTGCATCTCAGAACCTTTATAATAATACAACTGCTCTTCCATGTGGTTAGTACATATATCAATATAGTATGCTATACATCACTGAATTTTTGTATGTATAATGTGCCATATACTATACACATTATACATAATGCTTTTATGCACATTCATGTTGGAATTCTATAACTTGGATCTTAACCCCCAATATGTCCATACATTTGTATACATTACACAGTAGTGTGAGTAGAATCATACAGCTTATCATACATGTGCTGTGCATGCATTAGGTGAACACACTAAGAACACGACTGGGTATTACATTTCTTCCTTGTACATAGTGATGTCCTGTATTAGTAGTGATGACACACATCATTTACACCCTGATCAATAAGTGTAGCTGAAGGGGCAGGTTACACCCTGATCAATACGTGTAGCTGAAGGGGCAGGTTACAGCTACATGTAATGGGTATTCACTTCTGTCACTCCACAAAACTCATACTTGAACCTAAGTTTGGGGTTGACAATTTGTTTTGCAGACCATGGATTTTATTCATTTTCTGGCATTTCAAAAAGTTTAGAGTACTTTTTCTGAACACCCTCTTAGATGGATATGGGTTTAGTACTCATCTTGCACATCACTGCTGGTTGATACACTTCATTATTTCACACAAGAATCAGTGATCTGCCAAAATCTGCAGTTTTATGAGATGATATAGCATAGTACGTGGTATACCATAAGAATGCTCTGTGGTACAGTATAGACATTATATCTACTTAAGGCTGACCCCATCGACACTGGCAATGTATCTGATGTTTATATTTCTACGTACAATTGATAAATCATGGAAAAGGGTGGGAATAGGGAGGACATTTCAAATTCCTCAGACAGTACACAAGCATGTGCACTACTGTACTCCAGAAAGAATGCTGCCTGTCGAATATTAGATTCAGGAAAAGGTGTGCTGGGATGGTGGATGTGCACTGTAACAAGGAAAGAACAGACATAGCAAGAGAGAATAAAGTAAACAAGAAGAAAGAGGAAGAAAAGAGAGAGAGAAAAAAAAAAGGGACACACCAACACAAGACAAAAAAAGATAAACATTAAGGCCAGGTCATGGGGTGCAGTCCTCTGAGCTGTTTACTACAACTTTGCCTCATAAAGTCTGTACATCAACAGACTCGTATGTGACGTGAGCGTTGCCTTCCCCAAGACGCGAAGAGACACGTACAGACACATGCACACATACACAGCCACATCTCTAACAGTCCAACAAGCACCTCGAGGTTGTCTTTTTTTGCAAGAAGTACCTCCAAAATGACCTTGCAAGAGGCATTCCTGGCAAGCAGTTCTCTCATCAGCACTACTAAAAGATCCTATGAAAATATGCAAGTCCAGCAAGTTCTGGAAGAAGAGTCTCACTAACTTTCCTGCCTCCAAGCTACTGCTAGAATCACCATCTTCAAGTTTACTTCATAAAAAAAAAAAAACTTTACATTCCCAACACTGTACATGATGTTGCTTTGAGATAATCTTGTAAAAAGCACCTCAAATGCATTGCTGCAGGTAGCACTTGCATAGAATTCACTCCTGCAATGAATGCCTGAAAAAATAATCATACTATGCACATTTGAGATGGCCCTTGTAACGAGTGCTATGGAGTAACTATGGCAAGAAGCATAACGAAGACAACTCAAAGAAGCATTTCTGCCAGTCATAGTTGAGACTCACCTGCGAAAGTATCTCTGAAACTTCTTGTATGACTTCTGAGGTACTCCATCCAAATTACCGATGAGGTGCTCTGAGGAGCACTTTTGAAGCACTCAAAGAGCCATTACTGAAGTACTCGAGCAAAATAACCTTTGAAATGTTACTAGAAGCTTCTTTTAGACCCTTTGACACATTTGCGCAGAGCAACATGGAGATAGTACAGTAAGAAGCACGTTTGAGGCATTCTTACAGAAAGCACTTCTGAACTCCTGCAAGATGCACCTTTGAGGCACTCCTGCAAGATGCACCTTTGAGGCACTCCTGCAAGAAGCACCTTTGAGGCACTCCTGCAAGATGCACCTTTGAGGCACTCCTGCAAGATGCACCTTTGAGGCACTCCTGCAAGATGCACCTTTGAGGTACTCCTGCAAGATGCACCTTTGAGGTACTCCTGCAAGATGCACCTTTGAGGCACTCCTGCAAGATGCACCTTTGAGGTACTCCTGCAAGATGCACCTTTGAGGTACTCCTGCAAGATGCACCTTTGAGGCACTCCTGCAAGATGCACCTTTGAGGCATTCCTGCAACATGCACCTTTGAGGCACTCCTGCAAGAAGCACCTTTGAGGCACTCCTGCAAGATGCACCTTTGAGGTACTCCTGCAAGATGCACCTTTGAGGTACTCCTGCAAGAAGCACCTTTGAGGCACTCCTGCAAGAAGCACCTTTGAGGCACTCCTGCAAGATGCACCTTTGAGGCACTCCTGCAAGATGCACCTTTGAGGCACTCCTGCAAGAAGCACCTTTGAGGCACTCCTGCAAGATGCACCTTTGAGGTACTACTACAAGAAGCACCTTTGAGGCACTCCTGCAAGATGCACCTTTGAGGCACTCCTGCAAGATGCACCTTTGAGGTACTACAACAAGAAGCACCTTTGAGGCACTCCTGCAAGATGCACCTTTGAGGCACTCCTGCAAGAAGCACCTTTGAGGCACTCCTGCAAGATGCACCTTTGAGGTACTACTACAAGAAGCACCTTTGAGGCACTCCTGCAAGATGCACCTTTGAGGCACTCCTGCAAGAAGCACCTTTGAGGCACTCCTGCAAGAAGCACCTTTGAGGCACTCCTGCAAGATGCACCTTTGAGGTACTACTACAAGAAGCACCTTTGAGGCACTCCTGCAAGATGCACCTTTGAGGTACTCCTGCAAGATGCACCTTTGAGGTACTCCTGCAAGATGCACCTTTGAGGCACTCCTGCAAGATGCACCTTTGAGGCACTCCAGCAAGAAGCACCTTTGAGGCACTCCTGCAAGATGCACCTTTGAGGCACTCCAGCAAGAAGCACCTTTGAGGCACTCTCTGGCACAAGGAACATGTTTAACACATTCCTATCAAAGAATTCTATGGCCATCTTGTAAGAACATGTGCAATACTCATATGAGAAACACTTTTGACAAATCTGTACAATTTGGATGTATCTTTGAGAAACTCCTTCACGAAGCACTTCTTAAAACACCCATGCAGGATGCAACCTTGAGGTATACTTGCAATAACCACAACTGGGAGAGTCCTACATGAAGCTTGTTATTGATATAATTACAAGAATTATCCAGGAGGAGTTACTGGAAGAGCCAGCTCTGAGGCACTTTCTGAAACACCCTTCAGGTACTTCTACAAGAAGCAAACTCTAAGACACCCCTACAAGTAGCACCTTCGAGACACTCTCGCCAAAATTCACCCTCGAGACACTTGTTCAAGGCGCATGGAGCACGGCAAGTTCCTACACACAATGCTACAGTCAATGAGTGGCTCTAATGAAGCAATGAGGCGAAGCTTAACACAGCATTCTGCCTCAAACAGCCACACACACGTCTCTAGTTTCGTACACGAAAGGTTACATAAATACACGTACACACGCCGGTATGAGATACACTGACCCATGAATGAATGTATATGTATATTCATATCTATGTATATGCAACCCTCTAATCCCCAACTCTACATTTGTTCATAATGCTTATATACATATTATGAGAGTATGATCAATTCATATGACTATACCATTGATGACAACTCCAATTTTTATATATATCTTTCAGTTCACCTGCATATAGTAGTGAGCACCTATACACATACATTATACACCACACACCGACGTATACATTACAGTAGCATTTTCCTAGAGATGGACAGAAACTTTCTTATACATTATTATGCTACAATTCATCCCTAGCCAGCATACACACAACAATAACAGAACTATGGAACAGAATACAGGCTATCAAACTCATTTACTGGAATATGAGTCTTGCATGAAATATCAAACTCATGAACAAACAAATGCTACTAGCTCTCATTATGATGTTAATGAAAGTTCACACATGACAGAGGTGAACTAAAGATGCTAGAAAAGTAAAAGTGGTAAGTGGAAATAAAAGTGGTAAGTGGAAATACAAAAAATTAAAGAATAAAGTATTCTTCAATGACAACATGAATTTGAAAATTGCCATCCAAGCTGTTAATCTTGTACATAAATACCAAAAATCACCTGTAACCTATCATAATGAATACATCTTGAAAGCAATCAAATTACTTGCAATATACCAATTACCTAAACAATGTTATAAAAGCTTTTCAGTCACCTAACACTTAACTTACACTTTTCTACCTTGCTGAAATTATTTCTAATAACCATTGAATAAAAAGAACCAATAAGCAGTTCAGCTTGATACATCCATGTAATGTAATGAAAGTTATCTTGATGTGGTATCATAAGATAACAGAGATAGTCTCTCCTCTTCTTCTCTCATTAACCAATCAGAAGTCTCTCAAACACCTTACCAACAATCATGAAAATAATTGCATAAAATGACTTGCCTCTTTTGAGAAATGATATAGAAGATGACAATAAAAAAAAGAAGTCCTTTAAAAATGATACTCTGTATGATATACCAAGTCACAGATATACAAACATATAGGATAAAATTATGAACCCAACAACACACAGGAGAAACAATATGTATCATAAAGGATGTCTCATATATATATATATATATATATATATATATATATATATATATATATATATATCATCATCATTATTATCATACTTGATTGCCGTTTCCCGCGTCAGTGAGGTAGCTCTAGGGAACAGATACAGAATGGCCCAACCATTCATATACACATATATATATAACCACAAAACAAGAGGCTCATGTGTAAGAGCAGTAGAGAGAAATAACACATAGGAACATGAGATAGGAGCAATAGGTGAAAACATTAGGCAGAAGTAAGTGGGAGGTACGTAGGGCAGGGACATTACGTGTGAGCCTCTGACAACATTGCACTAGAGATGCCCTCTGTTAGTGGCTGTTATGGAAGAGGTACGAATGGCTTAGAAGCAACACGTAGTTCAATAGTTTGTAGACTCAACTGCCATGGTCAGCCCCTTGAGGAAGTTGCTGAAGTGTTTTGGATATCTGGGAGTGGACTCAGCAAGTGGAACCATGGAAGTGGAAGTGAGTCACAGGGTGGAAGATGTTGTCTCACAGAGCAAAGGTTCTGGCAGCGATGAAGAATGTGTGGAAGGAGAAAATGTTGTCTCAGAGAGCAAAAATGGGTATGTTTGAAGGAATAGTGGTTCCAACAATGTTGTATGGTTGCGAGGCGTGGGCTATGGATAGAGTTGTGCGCAGGAGATGGATGTGCTGGAAATGAGATGTTTGAGGACAATGTGTGGTGTGAGGTGGTTTGATCGAGTAAGTAACGTAAGGGTAAGAGAGATGTGTGGAAATAAAAAGAGTGTGGTTGAGAGAGCAGAAGAGGGTGTTTTGAAGTGGTTTGGGCACATGGAGAGAATGAGTGAGGAAAGATTGACCAAGAGGATATATGTGTCGGAGGTGGAGGGAACGAGGAGAAGTGGGAGACCAAATTGGAGGTGGAAAGATGGAGTGAAAAAGATTTTGAGTGTTCAGGGCCTGAACATACAGGAGGGTGAGAGGCATGCAAGGAACAGAGTGAATTGGAATGATGTGGTATACCGGGGTTGACGTGATGTCAATGGAATGAACCATGGCATGTGAAACGTCTGGGGTAAACCATGGAAAGTTCTGTGGGGCCTGGATGTGAAGAGGGAGCTGTGGTGTCAGTGCATTACACATGGCAGCTGGAGACTGAATGTAAATGAATGCGTTATTTTTTTGTCTGTTTTCCTGGCGCTACCTTTCAGAAGCGGGGGGGTAGCGATGCTGTTTCCTGTGGGGTGGGGTAGCGACAGGAATGGATGAAGGCAAGCAAGCATGAATATGTATATGTATATGTAGGTATATGTATGTAAATATACATACATATATATATATATATATATATATATATATATATATATATATATATATATATATATATATATACACACACATATGTGCATATATGGGTGTTTATGTATATACATATGTGTATATGACAGGACGGGTCATTCTTCATCTGTTTCCTGGCGCTACCTCGCTGGTGCAGGAAACAACGATTAATATAATGAATAAGTAACATATATATACAGAGTTTGTGCGTTATATTGTATGAGATTTGTGTTCATACATAATCATTTAGTTTATGTATCCTATTTTTCTGTTTGCATCTGTGGTGTGCATTTGGTGGTGTATAATTTTGCATGTAATATGTCTAACTGCCTATATGGGAATATTTGTGTGTACGTGTTGAGTTTGTGTGTTTTAAGGCAGGTACTTGTTTGTGCTTGCATTTCTGTGTTTGTCGTAGTGTATTTGCGTGCAAGTGTGTTTGTGTGTATTAGTCTATTTTCTGTGCAGAAGTTTGTCTTACATTTGTGTATCTGTCTTGACATTTATATATTTGTTTGTTTTCTGTATTGTAAATCTCTTAATTTATGTCTGAATGTCTGTGAGTGTTTTGTATGCTCTTTGTATTGTAATAAACTTGTTTCATCTGCAACTGTATGATTAATGAGACCTTTTTAAATCACTATTAGAAAATTTTGAAATTATACCTATATATACAAATCCTACTGAAAAATATAGAGCATGGACTGATTATATTATGATTAACAGAATTCTCATACAAGACCTAAGATTTGATGTTTAACAATATGACGATATTATTCATTAATGAGAAAAAAATCAATGGAAACCAGATAAAAATAAATGTCCTATCATATATATTGTCTACAAGCTTGGTTCTGAAACTTCACAAAGATGGCCCAGTCTTCTAAGTCATATACAATCATAGGTCACATTCTAACATCAATAATAATCATATGTTCCTTTATAATCCTATTCCCAAAGTTCCAACAGAATCCACTTGGTTTCTAGTTCAAGTAGCAGTCTATGAATTATTATTTCATGAACTCTGTGGAGCCTTGCATTACTTCTCAAAACAACATATTCCTTTACCAGCCTTACTCTTGGTGTACATGTTTATTAAAGTCTTGTATCACCTCTTGAAAATATCCCTCAAGTCCTTTTACTCCTAGATAATATTCTCAGAACTCTAAGTAATCTTTTCAGATCTCTTTTAAAGTTTTCCTAAAACCTCTTAATCCCTGTACACACTTGCAATATCTTTCCAGCGTCCTGTAATCCTTAACAGTCATTGTAAAACGTTACAGTATTCCTCCATAATCTTCATTCATCCCTGTGCTGCTTCTCAAACCCCTAAGACAACTGAAATAACTCTAAGAGTCGACACATGAGACACAAAACACCCACCTAGGCGGTACATTCTAGTGACTTATAAAATCTACATTTGGTAACTCTAGCAGATATGACTAGAGTATGTTCACCATCTTTTCCTCTAGTTGGATTGAGCAAATGGTCACATATATGGCTTATCAAAGAACAACAGGTTTGGCTTGCTTTGCGGCACAAAGACACTCACAAGAATGACAGGGTTTTAGCTTGTGGTGAAACACACACACACACACAATGGACAAATAGCTGACAGTGGGTTTGGTTGTCATGGGAAAATACATGACAGCAAAAAAGAGATTTTTTTTCTTTTTCAAAATATGAATTCCCCTGACAGCCAGAAAGATAGCATGTCTTTCTTGTCAAGAAATGGGCGTGACAGACAATAACATGTTTTGTCTATCAAGAAGCAAAACATGACAGATGCTTACTGTAGGTTCTCTCTGTCATGACACGCTGATATAAATGATGGATTTTCCTTCCTCTGAAATACACATCACATAAATATTGGTTTACCTTGTCTTGAAATATCTATGAAAGACATGCATGCACAGTGAGTTGAAAGCCGTCATGAAGAATACATGACACAGGTATACAGAGAAGACATTGTGTCTTGAAACAGAACATCAAGAGAAAGTTGCTTTTCCTTGTTGTGAAACACGCATGAAAGACGGGGCATGCACATCAGCTTTTACTACTTCAAGGAAGACACACACACACACACACACATGGCAGAAACACAAAACAGTAGGTTTTGCTTGTTATGGGAAATATATGACATTTGCAAAAAACTCTCATTTTGATTGCCAAGAATACACACTTGACTGCCAGTGGGGTTTTCCCACATCATAGATGGAATGAAATGGAGTTACATGAGGAGGGAAAAAGAGCAATCATATTGGAATTGAACAAAGGTCTCAGAATCCAGCATGGCGAGACACAGAGTGGAAGTCACGTTACAGATGCAGCAACAATAAAAGGCAATACAATAAAACTACTTACAAGTATGCAAATTAGGGACAGAGTGCCCTGGAGTTTCTAGTTTGCATTGCAACACTCAAGAGCAACATAAGACCTGTGCAATTAGGGACAGAGACAGTAGCACATAAGACTGCAATCAGAAGCAGACAAAGTAACAAGATATGGGTGTTTTTTTGGGTCTTCAATATATCTATTTAATTTCAGTAGTTGTGTGTTGGTTGGCGTTTTAAGTTTTCCCCTAATTCTTCAGTCTTTATGATTAGCTTTCCAAGGAAAACAGGTGGCACATGAGCTTTGAAACATAGTGAAAAA
This sequence comes from Panulirus ornatus, assembly GCF_036320965.1. Classification (NCBI taxonomy): domain Eukaryota; kingdom Metazoa; phylum Arthropoda; class Malacostraca; order Decapoda; family Palinuridae; genus Panulirus; species Panulirus ornatus. The sequence continues at coordinate 9,172,901 of NC_092268.1, forward strand.
CAATTACGTTGCTTTATCTAGACTGCAAAACTGGCTGCTTCTGCCAATGTGTTTTGATCAAGATAATGCAGTTGAGATTATTACAGCCAACACTGATTGTAAAAGGAATATGCATATTGAATTTACTGTTTTGAAAGTTGGGTAATCTTGGTCTTAACCTGTCAAACTCAGGTATGAATATGTTTAAATTCTGTCAAACTCAGGTATGAATATGTTTCAATTGCAACTAATAGTTCTGAGTCAAAAGCAATACCAACTTCAAAAGAGTCCTGTAATATTTGTGCTTTTTATCTTTCACTGTGTTCAAAGTTCTGGAGCTGCCTAATACTTAGTGAATATATTGACTATTACAAAAACTGTGGAAAGTGTTAACCTAACCAGTGTAACTGTATTCAGTATTTTCAAAAGACAGACCTCCAAGCTGTATTGGTGGTAGAATTTCTGATGATAAGAAGTAAAGTTCGAGTCAGATAACTATCAATGAAACTGAATGTAAGAAAGAAAAAAAAAATATCCTCTTTTCTAGAAAGTTGAAATGGACTACTTTCAAAACCCATCAACTTAATAGCTAAAATTTTTGTTGTCTAAATGTTTTTACCCTCAAGGTTTTGCAAATGTAAAGAGGCCGCATGTTGAACAATTTCAGGAAAATAGTGACAATTGTAGAATGAAGAGAAATCCGAAGGAAAACTAAACTAATATCCAAGAAATGTCTTCAAAAGGACCATTTTGAATTGACTTTTCTTCTTGAGCAAGAAAAAATACAGACTAGGAAGGAAAAGTTACATGACATCTTTAGACATGTAAATTGGCATTTTGCGAAACTGGTGTTTGACAACTTAAAGATGATAAACTACTACAGACTCTGGCCTGCATTTGACTCCAGTTTAATCTGGTATGAAACATTACAAAATGTTTATGAAAATATTTCCCAACTCACGGATCCTATTTTGAAACAGAGCCAGAAAATAGTGAGCATCCTAGGGAGGGTTCTGTATGAGTCATATGTAATTGTGAATGAAAAGATATCTTATCTTCCTGCTTCAGGATACCCTGTGCTGGGACTCGTGCAGGAAGATATCAATGAGTGTATAAAATATAAGTATATTATCTGTTTACCCGTCTGAAGTATAGCCTTCACTGGCTCAGATATAACATTAGACCTGTTCTCTGACTGCTGAAGACCACATATGTAAGCCTAACGTATAACATTTTAATGCATACGAAACGAAAACTTTCAAAAAATAAACATTTCATAAGAGTGATTTTCCCCATAAATAACTTATATACTATACATGCCACTATATACAACAGATGACCTTCATTTCTACTCACTACTATTGTTACTTTCTTTCTTTTACATATATATATATATATATATATATATATATATATATATATATATATATATATATATATATATATATATATATAATTGGAGTCAATAATGACTTCTAAACTGACAGTGTATCAAATTCATATTCTCTAATTTGACTACATCTCTCATTTCTAATCATATTTACATCAAACATAGTACAACCTTTTCCATTGGGGAGCTTCAAAACATACAACAGTTATTATATATACATATATATATATATATATATATATATATATATATATATATATATATATATATATATATATATATATATATCAAACACAACTTTCCCCAAATCTGTACAGATCATGATGTGATCATTTCAAGTAACTATACAAAACATTTGCAATTACATCATCACTATGTACTTCCTCGTACACATATCTTCACATATCTTCTATCGTTTTCATTATTCATCCATTCTCTCCCATGGCTTTCTGAAACCTTATCCATACACATTATTAACAACGTCTATACATAAAACCTCTCATTATCTTCCATGATTTATGTATCCTGTGCTTGTCAAATGTCATAAACATTGCTCTGTTAAGTTTTGAATATTAATGAATACATTCTTTTTATCATCTAAACAAAATAACCCAAATATCTCAAAACACATATAAATTACCTCTTAAAAGTTCCAAAAATCTTGCATTACTTTTGTTTATGCAAATTACCTCCCAATATTCATAGAGAGTGTAAAGATTTAGCTAGATCTATACACATTATTCTTGAACATTCAGTCACAAAAAGTGAAACCTCATGTTGATTTAAGCACTCTTCTGCCAGCATTGCCCAGATCCATATACATTAACATGTTCTGTAACTTCAAACAAAGACACAGTGTACTTAATCTGTTAAATAAATTCTTCACCAATGGTATTTACTTCTTGTTGTTCATAGCTACCAATGGAAATATACATTTTCCAACAGCTATATACGCAATTATTCGTACTTGTTAAATATAAAAATACATATACTATGTGTATACGTATATATTTATTCATTATACTTTATTGCCATTTCCCACGTCAGCGAGGTAGTGCCAGGAAACAGACCAGGAGACTGGCCTATCCACTCATATATACATAAACACCCATACATGCACACATACATACATATATATATCAACATATACATACACATACACAGACATACACATATATACACAGGTACTTATTCATACTTGCTTGCCTTCATCCATTCCTGGCACGACCCCGTCCCGCAGGAAGCAGCATCGCTACCCCCTGCTTCACTGAGACAGCGCTAGGAAAAAAACCACTCAGTCTCTAGCTGTCATGTATAATGCACCGAAACCACAGCTCCCTTTCCACATCCAGGCCCCACACAACTTTCCATGGTTTACCCCAGATGCTTCACATGCCCTGGTTCAATCCATTGACAGCACGTCGACCCCGGTATACCACATCGTTCCAATGCACTCTATTCGTTGCACGCCTTTCACCCTCCTGCATGTTCAGGCCCTGATCACTCAAAATCTTTTTCACTCCATCTTTCCACCTCCAATTTGGTCTCCCACTTCTCCTCATTCCCTCCACCTCTGACACATATATCCTCTTGGTCAACCTTTCCTCACTTATTCTCTCCATGTGACCAAACCATTTCAAAACACCCTCTTCTGCTCTCTCAACCACACTTTTTTATTACCACACATCTCTCTTACCCAATTATTACTTACTCGATCAAACCACCTCACACCACATATTGTCCTCAAACATCTCATTTCCAGCATATCCACCCTCCTCCGCACAACTCTATCCATAGCCCACGCCTTGCAACCATATAACTTTGTTGGAAACACTATTCCTTCAAACATACCCATTTTTGCTTTCTAAGATAATGTTCTCGGCTTCCACACATTTTTCAACGCTCCCAGAACTTTTGCCCCCTCCCCCACCCTATGATTCACTTCTGCTTCCATGGTTCCATCCACTGCCAAATCCACTCCCAGATATCTAAAACACTTCACTTCCTCCAGTTTTCTCTATTCAAACTTACCTCCCAATTGACTTGTCCCTCAACCCTACTCTACCTAATAACCTTGCTCTTACTCACATTTACTCTCAGTTTTCTTCTTTCACACACTTTACCGAACTCAGTCACCAGCTTCTGCAGTTTCTCACATGAATCAGCCACCAGTGCTGTATCATCAGCGAACAACAACTGACTCACTTCCCAAGCTCTCTCATCGCCAACAGACTTCATACTTGCCCCTCTTTCCAAAACTCTTGCATTCACCTCCCTAACAACCCCATCCATAAACAAATTAAACAACCATGGAGACATCACACACCCCTGCCGCACACCTACATTCACTGAGAACAAATCACTTTCCACTCTTCCTACACGTACACATGCCTTACATCCTCGATAAAAACTTTTCACTGCTTCTAACAACTACATATATATATATATATATATATATATATATATATATATATATATGAGTGGTTGGGCCATTCTTTGTCTGTTTCCTTGCTGACGCACCTCACTGACGCATGAAGCTGCAAATAAGTATAATAATAAATAACACGTAAATATATATATATATATATATATATATATATATATATATATATATATATATATATTTTTTTTTTTTCTCTCTCTCTCATTAAACAATCAATGTATCATCTAACAACCACAAACCATGCCATGGTGTAATGTTAGTTTGTTCATGTTGAAGTAACGACATGATATGAAGAGTAACATGAAGAAAAGACACCTGCTACAGGTGTGATCCAAATATTGTACCTACCTTCTGATGGCTGGGGAACTTTCTACCATTGATTGATCATTCCTCACAACCTGACATGTTTCTAATGGCTACCAAGTACACTCACCTCTAATTTTGAGGGTTGGTTGAAAATGAATTGATAATTGCACATGACACCCAATCATTTCAGAATCAGCCAATTACGTAGTGTGAAATAAATTACTATTTTTCACACTTCAAATAAGCAAATATTTGAAATTTTCAAAGATTTAATTTTTAACTTGTACTGGAAGTCTATGATTAGCGTGCATCTAACAATTACTTAACATGAATAACTGTGTATAGTAATCTATTCAGTTTTTTATATGCATATTCTCATGTTTTGAAACTAATTCAATTTACATGTATTAAAAGGTATATGGATTATGGAGCACCTCTCTCACATAAAACTATACATATACATATATATACATACATATATATATATATATATATATATATATATATATATATATATATATATATATATATATATATATAGTGTCATTTAAGCTTTTCCACTATAATTCATGTGTACAGATCTTTACATTTTGAGCTTCTATCCAAAATACAAGTCTTCATTTGCCTTACCTTATTAAAACCCAACATTTCTTCGTATAATATCCAGTCCAAAGGCGAGAAGTTTTCAAGTGAGGGAAAGTGACCTTCCACCTCTTTCTGCACATTTCATTTGCGCAGAGGATCACATGTGTACAAAGATCATGGTTTGACAAAGAAACGAACATGTCCCTTGAAGACCATTTGTGCGCAGAGACTATCATTGTTGCAAAGAATTCACCTTTGTTTGCACAAACAATGAAAGTGTAAACAACAATTGTATGCAAGGAGGTGTGTAAGAAGCACATGGGCGCGATGACCATACATGCGCAAAGACAAGAAATGCACAAAGGTCATTTGTCTGCAGAGACCAAGTGTAAGCAGTACAAAGGTCAAGACTGCAAGAAGACAATTGGTGTACACAAACAATATAAATGTGCAAAGACATTTGTGCATACGGACCATTATTGCACAAAGTCCACGGGTCTCTCTCCTTTATCCAGTTGCTCTCTACAGCACTGTCTCAATTTCCGCTATTTCAGTTGAAATTGGCCTGAAATGGAAAAAAGAGAGAAATTATTCCAACTGACATGAAGTATTTTGATAATTCTTTTTTGTCATTTTGATAACCAAATATTTATAACATACATATAACTTGCAAATATTGGTTGAATATTTCACCAAAATTACAATACATGTAAGTCACAAAACATCACTAATTTGGTTCTCAAAATGGTCTTTAGTTTTCATACAAATAACTTTTCCCCATATGTAAGGTTAACATGACTGACTCCATTCTGTAAAAGTCCCTTTAATGTCTTCATTTTCAAAACGTGAAAAGATGGTTAGTGTCACAAATGAGTCGTCTCCTGATGATGGATGAAACCCTGAACTACTAAGGCACTAGTTTAGGGACTGGCTCTGTTAACCAGACACAAAACTAGGCTGTAGAGCCAGGCTGGGTTTGGTTATGAGGGAAACTGTAATATTTTCCCCCAACATGAATAACTTATGAGGACAAGGAGGGACTCAGTGAAGGGAATGAGTGGCTTCCGTGGCACACAGTACAATACTGAACTTCAGGGAGGCATGTTACGGTCACTGACACATTAAGAGATGATCAGAAATGTATCTTTTCAGAGAAACATGGACTCCTACATGCCCTATGTTTAAATTCTTCAAAGGCAGTCAAAACACAGTTAAAGTACTCACCTTGATTTTCACAATACACAAGGAACTGGTGAGGGATCGAGTTTCAAATGATCAGGCACCGTAACTTACCATCCATGAAGAGGGAAGAGCAAGAGATGGAATGGAAGGGGTCAAGGGCATTAGGCAAGGTTGGGAAAGGGAGTGGGAGAGGAAGGGATGGAGGGAGAGCCACGAGAAGGGTTGGAGAGACTAGTAAGAGATGCAGAGAGAGTGATGGAAATGCATGAATGAATGGAAGAAGAGGTGAGGACTGGGCCAGAAAGAACAGAGAAAGCAGAATAAAAAAAAAAAAAAGTGAAGACACGAGGGATAAGTGTGGATGATGGTGGAAAAGGAGCAGTTCTGGGAACTGTCTGTATGATTGCACTGGGGCTAAGTAAGGTGGCAGGGATGGTGAGAAAGGGAGGCGAGAATGGGAATGGTTGGGTATTATGGACGAGGGAGATAGAAATGGAGAGAGTATAGGGATGGTGTGAATAGCTGCAGATGGTGATGAAAGGAGAAGGTAGCAATTGACGGAGTGACAGCAAGGATGGAGAAGGCAGAGAACTGTGAAGATGGGAAAGCTACAGGGATGATCTGTCTGACTGGGAACGAGATAGTAATGAGGAAATAATCTGGTGTTCAGGAGTGATGATGTAGTGGGATGATAGGATGATAAACATAAGAGGTAATGACCCTAATCAAATTCTTGGCCTCAAAGCATTATTCATTATTCTCCTAACCAATTTGTCTTCCATTACTAGATCGACCCCAGACTTGATCAAGACAATGAAAATAACACACTGGTCTACTGCTGTGCACATGTGCCATTGCTATAGACACAGATGTAATGTACATTTTGTCCTACTGTGGTGTACAAAGCAAGTGTACTGAACAAACAGGTGTTCTAAATAAAGCAAGTGATCTTCAGCCAAACAACTACAAGAAAAAGAAGAAAAGAAAGAACAGATCCGAAGTCACACCTGTCATAAACAAACATTTGAACAAAAAATACAAACAAATAACATAACATTCACGGTGGCTTTGTTCTTCTCTCTACTTACAGGGATAATATAGTGTATATACATCAAGATTTTACATTATATATATATACATATATATATATATATATATATATATATATATATATATATATATATATATATATATATATATAATCTGATTTAAGTATATCATTCCAGAACGCTTTTCAAAAGGATCCTGCAGCTTTAAGGCTGCTCCACAATCAGCAGCTGGGAAAGGATGGACTCCTTTTAAAGTGAGAAGTTTCTCATTCGGAAGAGTTGCTTTCTTTTTCCACCAATACATCTTTGCCAATGGTGACTTTTCATTCATAACCTAACCCCATGCAGGCAAAGTCCATTTGTGCCTGTGTGTGTGCCTGTGTGTGTGTGTGTGTGTGTGTGTGTGTGTGTGTGTGTGTGTGTGTGTGTGTGTGTGTGTCTGTGTGTGTGTGTGTGTATGTGTGTGTGTGTGTGTGTGTGTGTCTGTGTGTGTGTGTCTGTGTATGTGTGTGTGTGTGTGTGTGTGTCTGTGTGTGTGTGTGTGTGTGTGTGTATGTGTGTGTGTGTGTGTATGTGTGTCTGTGTGTGTGTGTGTGTGTGTGTGTGTGTGACTGTGTGTGTGTGTGTGTGTGTGTGTGTGTCTGTGTCTGTGTGTGTGTATGTGTGTGTGCCTGTGTGTGTGTGTGTGTGTGTGTGTGTGTGTGTGTGTGTGTGTGTGTGTGTGTGTGTCTGTGTATGTGTGTGTGTGTGTGTGTGTGTGTGTCTGTGTATGTGTGTGTGTATGTGTGTGTGTGTGTGTGTCTGTGTGTGTGTGTGTGTCTGTGTATGTGTGTGTGTATGTGTGTGTGTGTGTGTGTGTGTGTGTGTGTGTGTGTGTGTGTGGGGGGTATATATATTTTATTTACTTATCATACTTTGACGTGGCCTCCCACGTTAGCGAGGTAGCGCAAAGAAACAGACGAAAGAATGGCCCAACCCACCCACATACACATGAATATACATACACGTCCACACACGTAAAAATACATAACTATACATTTCAACGTATTCATATATATACATACACAGACACATACATATATACACATGTACATATTCACATATGCTGCCTTCATCCATTCCTGACGCCACCCCGCTACACATGAAATAACAACCACCTCCCCCCACATGTGCGCGAGGTAGCGCTAGGAAAACACAACAAAGGCCACATTCGTTCACACTCAGTCTCCAGTTGTCATGTAATAATGCACCGAAACCACAGCTCCCTTTCCACATCCAGGCCCCACACAACTTTCCATGGTTTACTCCAGATGCTTCACATGCCCTGGTTCAATCCACTGACAGCACGTTGACCCCGGTATACCACATCGATCCAATACACTCTATTCCTTGTCCTCCTTTCACCCTCCTGCATGTTCAGGCCCCGATCACACAAAATCTTTTTCACTCCATCTTTCCACCTCCAATTTGGTCTCCCACTTCTCCTCGTTCCCTCCACCTCCGACACATATATCCTCTTCGTCAATCTTTCCTCACTCATTCTCTCCATGTGACCAAACAATTTCAAAACACCCTCTTCTGCTCTCTCAGCCACACTCTTTTTATTACCACACATCTCTCTTACCCTATTCTTACTTACTCGATCAAACCACCTCACACCACATATTGTCCTCAAACATCTCATTTCAAGCACATCCACCCTCCTCCGCACAACTCTATCCATGGCCCACGCCTCGCAACCATACAACATTGTTGGAAACACTATTCCTCCAAACATACCCATTTTTGCTTTCCGAGATAATGTTCTCGACTTCCACACATTCTTCAATGCTCCCAGAACATTCGCCCCCTCCCCCACCCTATGACTCACTTCCGCTTCCATGGTTCCATCCATTGCCAAATCCACTGCCAGATATCTAAAACACTTTACTTCCTCCAGTTTTTCTCCATTCAAACTCACCTCCCAATTGACTTGACCCTCAACCCTACTGTACCTAATAACCTTGCTCTTATTCACATTTACTCTTAACTTTCTTCTTTCACACACTTTACCAAACTCAGTCACCAGCTTCTGCAGTTTCTCATACGAATCAGCCACCAGCTGATGATACAGCGCTGGTGGCTGATTCGGGTGAGAAACTGCAGAAGCTGGTGACTGAGTTTGGTAAAGTTTGTGAAAGAAGAAAGCTGAGAGTAAATGTGAATACGAGCAAGGTTATTAGGTACAGTAGGGTTGAGGGTCAAGTCAACTGGGAGGTAAGTTTGAATGCAGAAAAACTGGAGGAAGTAAAGTGTTTTAGATATCTGGGAGTGGATTTGGCATCAGATGGAACCTTAGGAGAGGAAGTGATCATAGGGTGAGGGAGGGGGCGAAAATCCTGGGAGCCTTGAAGAATGTGTGGAAGTCGAGAACATTATCTCGGAAAGCAAAAATGGGTATGTTTGAAGGAATAGTGGTTCCAACAATGTTGTATGGTTGCGAGGCGTGGGCTATGGATAGAGTTGTGCGCAGGAGGATGGATGTGCTGGAAATGAGATGTTTGAGGACAATGTGTGGTGTGAGGTGGTTTGATCGAGTAAGTAACGTAAGGGTAAGAGAGATGTGTGGTACTAAAAAGTGTGGTTGAGAGAGCAGAAGAGGGCGTATTGAAATGGTTTGGTCACATGGAGAGAATGAGTGAGGAAAGATTGACAAAGATACGTGTGTCAGAGGTGGAGGGAACAAGAAGTGGGAGACACCAACAAAGTATAATAAATAATAATAGATATATATTATCTATGTATCTATTTTGCTTTGTCGCTGTCTCCCGCGTTAGCGAGGTAGCGCAAGGAAACAGACGAAAGAATGGCCCAACCCACCCACATACACATGTATATACATACACGTCCACACACGCAAATATACATACCTATACATCTCAACGTATACATATATATACACACACAGACATATACATATATACACATATGTATTGGATGGAAAGGAGTACAGTCTCATCAAGGAACTTCTTCCTCCATAGGAGTCCACCATTTCCCTGCTCCAGCTTGGAGTGCAGACTGAAGACGTAGGAACCCCATACATCAGATCAAGGGGTGTACACTGATATATATATATATATATATATATATATATATATATATATATATATATATATATATATATATATATATATATGTAACAAATGGGAGCATATTGTTAACAATGTAAACAGATTTACAATTAGGCCACACAAGCGAATCATACGGGAAGACTACAACAACAGGTGACAAGAGGATATCAAACAATAAACATTAGATAATAAATTTGGTCATGTAAAAGCCAGGGAAGTAGGATAACACATGAAAATGAATAAGAAGACCTGCTAAATGTGGTAATGGAACATTTTGAGATGAAGCATGAAGGAGAAGACGAAAGGAGAAAAGTACAAAAAGGATAATAAGATGTTCAAAGGGAAAAAAATTTGGGTAATAGGTAAACTCACGGGAAAAAAATGCTATAAGAGCCAAAAGAATGGATATAAAGAAACATTACAGTCTGGTTAAAAAGAAATGATTATAAATATATAAAATATAAACTATGGTCATACAGAAAAACTGTAAAACAATTTAACAAAGTGATAAACTATGAAGGGTAACATAAATCTCCAGGATTCTATAATTTCTTTTTAAGTTTAATGGAACTGTAAAGGAAAATTTTAAGCTTTTTTTGTTGCAAATTTTAAAACAACTTTAATTGCATTTCCATATCTTGCTCAATGATCCAATAAAGTTAGAGAGGACTTTATACTATTAAAGTGCTTTATATTACATACGTAAAACAAAAAGTAGATTTAAAAATTCAGTTTTAGTTAGTCTCCCGAAAAACCACATCAAAGTGAAATGAACCATAAAGATATACCGTAGTTATTAGCTGAGATCATGTGAGTCTTTAAAACTATGTTCAAAGTTTCTGGAGAACTCTGTATGAGAAAATCTAACTCACAAGATGGAGGTAAAATACTGAGCGTCCTAAATGTCCCAGTGAAGGAGAAGTTTGAGGTATGTGTATGTGAAATTATGCTCATTAAATCAAGAGACACCGGAAGTTTGAGTATGTGTATGTGAAATTATGCTCATTAAATCATGAGACACCGGAAGTTTGAGTATGTGTATGTGAAATTATGCTCATTAAATCATGAGACACCGGAAGTTTGAGGTATGTGTATGTGAAATTATGCTCATTAAATCATGAAGCTCTGGATATGTTTAAATGACATTGCTGTATGTCTGTTTTTGAAGTTCCTTGCTAAAGCTGGACGGAGAAGTATATCCATACATATGAAAAGTCTATACAAAATTGATCCTCAAACAACTGCTCATCTACCTTTCACTGCCAGGGACACAAGCAATTCACATAAATCGTTAAGGAACTTTCTTACAACCAATGCTCATGACACACCAGTTCTCCAAAGGAAACACTTTGGCTCAGTTGCAATCTATGCACGATCCACTCCTGGCAACACATTGAAATTCCTTATATGTAGATACTTGACAACATAGTATCAATCCTAAAAACCCTTTTAAGCCACTCAACACCCAATCCTTTTACCATCCCATGTCACTTTGTCTTCAACATTCATCATCTGAAAAAATCCATAACAGAATCAGGCCAATGATCCCACTCTCGCCTACACAACATGGCTTTAGACCCATTCATTCAACAACAACACTGCTAAAGATATATGGCTTCAACCAAACACAATACACCTCCCTATATGTAACTGTGGTAAAAGACATCAACAAAATAGTTAACAGTCCATGACACATCCTCACACAAACTATATTAGGAAACATCGTACAAGACAGTGACACAAAGTGGTTGGCCAACTTCCTAACTAACTATCAAGCTAGCCTCACTCACAAAGGGTTTATCTCTAGACTCGTTTAGCTCCACAAAGTTCACCAAGGATCAGGTCCTCCTCCAATCCTCTTCAACCTCTTCCTACAAGACTCCCATTACCTCCTCAGCCCACAGTATGAAGCTCCTCTCATACACAGACGACCTCACAATTACAAACAGCACCCAGTTGATGCAGAAACAAAGAAGAAAAGAAGCACCACTACATTATGCAATAAAACAAATTGTGGCTCACCCATAACAGTATGTCTGCATACTGCATAACAATATGTCTGTAACTTGTGTGCACTGGGACACCTTTCTATTACCTATCTCTGTATATTATAAAACAGAAATTAGAAATATGAATTTATCCCTTTAAAAGCATGTTACTTTATATTTAGCAAATTTAACACTAATGAAATTGGATGAATGGAATGGCACACAAAAGGTGAAGTTTGCAGGAGAATATGCAAGAGACAGAATCAACAAAGGTTGGGTCTCATAGATACATACCAAAAGACTGTCTTAACAATGTTCTGGTCTGTTAGTGACACATGATAACGTCAACAAAACTTAAGTCATCATACAAACATATACGAGACAATGTCAACAAAGAATCAGTCTTCACAGATAGATACAAACAACAGTGTGTCAACAAAGGTTGAATCTTCTCAGGTACAAACAAATGGTGTCAACAAACAAATGGTGTCAACAAAGGTTTGGTTCACACAGTGAGATGTGAACAGCTATGTCATCTAAGGTCCAGACTTGGGATGTGGTTGTACCGTCTTGGGGCAGGTCAATTTTTTTTTTAACAACATTTCTCTTTATCTTTTATATCTTATTGCTTTGAAAATATTTATCATAAAAATGAGTAGGCTTTTATTTCCTTTGGAATATACTGAGTACAAAAGCCCTTATTATCAAGACTTGAAATGTGTCTTCACAGTTATCTAACACTCACCTTGAATGTGTAACTTGAAACCCATCAGAACTGGTGTGATTATCCATATCAAAATGTTCAGTCAATACATCATATGAATGGTAACATTTTAACAGATCTCACTTAAAACTAATGCTGAATTATAATTCATATTTTCCCCACATTATGAAATGTCTTTGGCAGAATATATATACTTGTAAATCTAGAGTATCTGTTGACGAAGGGTGTCAGGATTAGAATATTTCAAGGTTTAAGTGGTATTAACCTTCCCAACTCGGAATATTCTACTTGGTTTTGAGAATTCTTTTTTCTATATAATGGACCACTAATTACAGCAGTCACACACACTGATGTCTTTTCCTCTCTTGTATTCCAGGTGAGACTCAGACAATGTCTGAGATCTAGAGGGTTCAGCATTCACTGTTCTACTTGGAAGATATACTTTGAGAAAGGTAATTGAACAATTTATAATAAACTGTTCAGCCAGATCAACAGTATTTCCCCCCCCCCCAAAAAAAAAAAATGAAAATATAATGAGTATCTCCATGGAAATTCTTTATAGAGAACATCTTGGCGCTCAAAAATCCATGACAAAAATTGTCAAAATCTCTCTTTTTTTTTTTTCAACTGGCAAAGTTAAAATTTGACATTGCTCATGCAAAATATCTTGTAGTTTTGAGAGTAAGGGAACAAATGACCTCTCCTGCAGAGGTACAGGTCACACCTCAGCCTGGTCCACTCACCAAGCGTCAGGGAGAGAAGGGATCATGGTCCCACTCACCACCAAACATCTGAGGAAGCAAGTGGAGGGGGGAGGAAAGGGTCGCTTGACAGAAGATGCATGACAGACATAAGATGAAGTGAGTGGCATTTTCTGTCTTTCAATTTTACAAGAAATATGAATCATATGGACCGCTAAATTACTGCCACAGTGTTCCCTTTACAATAATGACAGGGATATATTTTGTGAATATGTTGCTCTGGGTACCAAATTCCATTGCATTTGACTTTAATTACTTTAAAAGATAATTATCTATCTTCCTATACATATCTTGAAAGAACTTTACTAAGCTATAATTGACCATTCAATGCCAAATGTTCTAAAATCCTCAGGTATGATTAATCATGAAGGTTTCATTTATTTTCTGGCACTTGCAGTATTTGTGGAAGCCACTGTGGACAATGGTCAGAAGAATGTCATTGTTATCATATAGTGTACGTGCTGAAACTGCCACTCACTTCTCAAGAGAAAATACATAAAGGAAGCTCGAGGCCATGGAAGTTTAATTCTAAATCTTTGTATATCTACACCTTTAGAATGTCTAATTTAATAAGAAAAATAAAGCTCTCCAATTTTAACATTAATATATATATATATATATATATATATATATATATATATATATATATATATATATATATATATATATATATATGTATATATTTTTCTTTTTTTTTGCTTTGTCGCTGTCTCCCACGTTTGCGAGGTAGCGCAAGGAAACAGACGAAAGAAATGGCCCAACCCACCCACATACACATGTATATACATACGTCCACACACGCAAATATACATACCTACACAGCTTTCCATGGTTTACCCCAGACGCTTCACATGCCTTGATTCAATCCACTGACAGCACGTCATCCCCGGTATACCACATCGATCCAATACACTCTATTCCTTGCCCTCCTTTCACCCTCCTGCATGTTCAGGCCCCGATCACACAAAATCTTTTTCACTCCATCTTTCCACCTCCAATTTGGTCTCCCACTTCTCCTCGTTCCCTCCACCTCCGAGACATATATCCTCTTGGTCAATCTTTCCTCACTCATTCTCTCCATGTGCCCAAACCATTTCAAAACACCCTCTTCTGCTCTCTCAACCACGCTCTTTTTATTTCCACACATCTCTCTTACCCTTACATTACTTACTCGATCAAACCACCTCACACCACACATTGTCCTCAAACATATCATTTCCAGGACATCCATCCTCCTGCGCACAACTCTATCCATAGCCCACGCCTCGCAACCATACAACATTGTTGGAACCACTATTCCTTCAAACATACCCATTTTTGCTTTCCGAGATAATGTTCTCGACTTCCACACATTCTTCAAGGCTCCCAGGATTTTCGCCCCCTCCCCCACCCTATGACCCACTTCCGCTTCCATTGTTCCATCCGCTGCCAGATCCACTCCAAGATATCTAAAACACTTTACTTCCTCCAGTATTTCTCCATTCAAACTTACCTCCCAATTGACTTGACCCTCAACCCTACTGTACCTAATTACCTTGCTCTTATTCACATTTAATACTTGGGGATAGGGGAGAAAGAATAATTCCCACATATTCCCTGAGTGCCATAGAAGGCAAGTAAAAGGGGAGGGAGTGGAGGGCCTGGAAATCCTCCCCTCTCGTTTTTAATTTTCCAAAAGAAGGAAGAGAAAAGGGGGCTAAGTGAGGATATTCCCTCAAAGGTTCAGTCCTCTGTTCTTAGCGCTAATTCACTAATGCAGGAAACGGTGAATAGTATCAAAGAAAAAAAAAAATATATATATATATATATATATATATATATATATATATATATATATATATATATATATATATATATACATGAAGAGAGTGGTGAGAGTGAGCTTGGGAAGGAGACTTGTGTGAGGAAGTACCAGGAGAGACTGAGTACAGAAAGGAAAAAGGTGAGAACAAAGGAGGTAAGGGGAGTGGGGGAGAATGGGATGTATTTAGGGAAGCAGTGATGGCTTGCGCAAAAGATGCTTGTGGCATGAGAAGCATGGGAGGTGGGCAGATTAGAAAGGGTAGTGAGTGGTGGGATGAAGAAGTAAGATTATCAACAACAGAGAAGAGAGAGGCTTTTGGACGATTTTTGCCGGGAAATAATGCAAATGAATGGGAGATGTATAAAAGAAAGAGGCAGGAGGTCAAGAGAAAGGTACAAGAGGTGAAAAAGAGGGCAAATGAGAGTTGGGGTGAGAGAGTATCATTAAATTTTAGGGAGAATAAAAGGATGTTTTGGATGGAGGTAAATAAAGTGCATAAGACAAGGGAGCAAATGGGAACTTCAGTGAAGGGGGCTAATGGGGAGGTGATAACAAGTAGTGGTGATGTGAGGAGATGAAGTGAGTATTGTGAAGGTTAGTTGAATGTGTTTGATGATAGAGTGGCAGATATTGGGTGTTTTGGTCAAAGTGGTGTGCAAAGTGAGAGGGTGAGGAGGAATAATTTGGTAAACTGAGAAGTAGTAAAAGCTTTGCGGAAGATGAAAGCCGGCAAGGCAGCGGGTTTGAATGGTATTGCAGTGGAATTTATTAAAAAAAAAAAAGGGGGTGACTGTATTGTTGAATGGGTGGTAAGGCGGAATGCTTGCATAGTGCCATTGTACATAGGCAAAGGGGATAAGAGTGAGTGCTCAAATTACAGAGGTATAAGTTTGTTGAGTATTCCTGGTAAATTATATTGGAGGGTATTGATTGAAAGGGTGAAGGCATGTACAGAGCATCAGATTGGGGAAGAGCAGTGTGGTTTCAGAAGTGGTAGAGGATGTGTGGATCAGGTGTTTGCTTTGAAAAATGTATGTGAGAAATACTTAGAAACGCAAATGTATTTGTATGTAGCATTTATGGATCTGGAGAAGGCATATGAGAGATCTGATAGAGATGCTCTGTGGAAGGTATTAAGAATATATGGTGTGGGAGGCAAGTTGGTAGAAGCGTGAAAAGTTTTTATTGAGGATGTAAGGCATGTGTAAGTGTAGCACGAGAGGAAAGTCATTGGTTCTCAGTGAATGTAGGTGTGCGTAAGGGGTGCGTGATGTCTCCATGGTTGTTTAATTTGTTTATGGATGGGGTTGTTAGGGAGGTGAATGCAAGAGTTTTGGAAAGAGGATTAAGTATGCAGTCTGTTGTGGATGAGAGAGCTTGAGAAGTGAGTCAGTTGCTGTTCGCTGATGATACAGCGCTGGTGGCTGATTCGGGTGAGAAACTGCAGAAGCTGGTGACTGAGTTTGGTAAAGTGTGTGAAAGAAGAAAGCTGAGAGTAAATGTGAATAAGAGCAAGGTTATTAGGTACAGTAGGGTTGAGGGACAAGTCAATTGGGAGGTAAGTTTGAATGGATAAAAACTGGAGGAAGTGAAGTGTTTTAGATATCTGGGAGCGGATTTGGCATCAGATGGAACCATGGAAGGGAAGTGAATGATAGGGTGGGGGAGTGGGGGAAGTTCTGCATGTTCAGGCCCCGATCACACAAAATCTTTTTCACTCCATCTTTCCACCTCCAATTTGGTCTCCCTCTTCTCCTTGTTCCCTCCACCTCCGACACATATATCCTCTTGGTCAATCTTTCCTCACTCATCCTCTCCATGTGCCCAAACCACTTCAAAACACCCTCTTCTGCTCTCTCAACCACGCTCTTTTTATTTCCACACATCTCTCTTACCCTTACGTTACTCACTCGATCAAACCACCTCACACCACACATTGTCCTCAAACATCTCATTTCCAGCACATCCATCCTCCTGCGCACAACTCTATCCATAGCCCACGCCTCGCAACCATACAACATTGTTGGAACCACTATTCCTTCAAACATACCCATTTTTGCTTTCCGAGATAATGTTCTCGACTTCCACACATTCTTCAAGGCCCCCAGGATTTTCGCCCCCTCCCCCACCTTATGATCCACTTCCGCTTCCATGGTTCCATCCGCTGCCAGATCCACTCCCAGATATCTAAAACACTTCACTTCCTCCAGTTTTTCTCCATTCAAACTCACCTCCCAATTGACTTGACCCTCAACCCTACTGTACCTAATAACCTTGCTCTTATTCACATTTAATACTTGGGGATAGGGGAGAAAGAATAATTCCCACATATTCCCTGAGTGCCATAGAAGGCAAGTAAAAGGGGAGGGAGTGGAGGGCCTGGAAATCCTCCCCTCTCGTTTTTAATTTTCCAAAAGAAGGAAGAGAAAAGGGGGCTAAGTGAGGATATTCCCTCAAAGGTTCAGTCCTCTGTTCTTAGCGCTAATTCACTAATGCAGGAAACGGTGAATAGTATCAAAGAAAAAAATATATATATATATATATATATATATATATATATATATATATATATATATATATATATATATATACATGAAGAGAGTGGTGAGAGTGAGCTTGGGAAGGAGACTTGTGTGAGGAAGTACCAGGAGAGACTGAGTACAGAAAGGAAAAAGGTGAGAACAAAGGAGGTAAGGGGAGTGGGGGAGAATGGGATGTATTTAGGGAAGCAGTGATGGCTTGCGCAAAAGATGCTTGTGGCATGAGAAGCATGGGAGGTGGGCAGATTAGAAAGGGTAGTGAGTGGTGGGATGAAGAAGTAAGATTATCAACAACAGAGAAGAGAGAGGCTTTTGGACGATTTTTGCCGGGAAATAATGCAAATGAATGGGAGATGTATAAAAGAAAGAGGCAGGAGGTCAAGAGAAAGGTGCAAGAGGTGAAAAAGAGGGCAAATGAGAGTTGGGGTGAGAGAGTATCATTAAATTTTAGGGAGAATAAAAGGATGTTTTGGATGGAGGTAAATAAAGTGCATAAGACAAGGGAGCAAATGGGAACTTCAGTGAAGGGGGCTAATGGGGAGGTGATAACAAGTAGTGGTGATGTGAGGAGATGAAGTGAGTATTGTGAAGGTTAGTTGAATGTGTTTGATGATAGAGTGGCAGATATTGGGTGTTTTGGTCAAAGTGGTGTGCAAAGTGAGAGGGTGAGGAGGAATAATTTGGTAAACTGAGAAGTAGTAAAAGCTTTGCGGAAGATGTAAGCCGGCAAGGCAGTGGGTTTGAATGGTATTGCAGTGGAATTTATTAAAAAAAAAAAAGGGGGTGACTGTATTGTTGAATGGGTGGTAAGGCGGAATGCTTGCATAGTGCCATTGTACATAGGCAAAGGGGATAAGAGTGAGTGCTCAAATTACAGAGGTATAAGTTTGTTGAGTATTCCTGGTAAATTATATTGGAGGGTATTGATTGAAAGGGTGAAGGCATGTACAGAGCATCAGATTGGGGAAGAGCAGTGTGGTTTCAGAAGTGGTAGAGGATGTGTAGATCAGGTGTTTGCTTTGAAAAATGTATGAGAAATACTTAGAAACGCAAATGGATTTGTATGTAGCATTTATGGATCTGGAGAAGGCATATGAGAGATCTGATAGAGATGCTCTGTGGAAGGTATTAAGAATATATGGTGTGGGAGGCAAGTTGGTAGAAGCGTGAAAAGTTTTTATTGAGGATGTAAGGCATGTGTAAGTGTAGCACGAGAGGAAAGTCATTGGTTCTCAGTGAATGTAGGTGTGCGTAAGGGGTGCGTGATGTCTCCATGGTTGTTTAATTTGTTTATGGATGGGGTTGTTAGGGAGGTGAATGCAAGAGTTTTGGAAAGAGGATTAAGTATGCAGTCTGTTGTGGATGAGAGAGCTTGAGAAGTGAGTCAGTTGCTGTTCGCTGATGATACAGCGCTGGTGGCTGATTCGGGTGAGAAACTGCAGAAGCTGGTGACTGAGTTTGGTAAAGTGTGTGAAAGAAGAAAGCTGAGAGTAAATGTGAATAAGAGCAAGGTTATTAGGTACAGTAGGGTTGAGGGACAAGTCAATTGGGAGGTAAGTTTGAATGGATAAAAACTGGAGGAAGTGAAGTGTTTTAGATATCTGGGAGCGGATTTGGCATCAGATGGAACCATGGAAGGGAAGTGAATGATAGGGTGGGGGAGTGGGGGAAGTTCTGCATGTTCAGGCCCCGATCACACAAAATCTTTTTCACTCCATCTTTCCACCTCCAATTTGGTCTCCCTCTTCTCCTTGTTCCCTCCACCTCCGACACATATATCCTCTTGGTCAATCTTTCCTCACTCATCCTCTCCATGTGCCCAAACCACTTCAAAACACCCTCTTCTGCTCTCTCAACCACGCTCTTTTTATTTCCACACATCTCTCTTACCCTTACGTTACTCACTCGATCATACCACCTCACACCACACATTGTCCTCAAACATCTCATTTCCAGCACATCCATCCTCCTGCGCACAACTCTATCCATAGCCCACGCCTCGCAACCATACAACATTGTTGGAACCACTATTCCTTCAAACATACCCATTTTTGCTTTCCGAGATAATGTTCTCGACTTCCACACATTCTTCAAGGCCCCCAGGATTTTCGCCCCCTTCCCCACCCTATGATCCACTTCCGCTTCCATGGTTCCATCCGCTGCCAGATCCACTCCCAGATATCTAAAACACTTCACTTCCTCCAGTTTTTCTCCATTCAAACTCACCTCCCAATTGACTTGACCCTCAACCCTACTGTACCTAATAACCTTGCTCTTATTCACATTTACTCTTAACTTTCTTCTTCCACACACTTTTCCAAACTCAGTCACCAGCTTCTGCAGTTTCTCACCCGAATCAGCCACCAGCGCTGTATCATCAGCGAACAACAACTGACTCACTTCCCAAGCTCTCTCATCCCCAACAGACTTCATAAGGGGATAAGAGTGAGTGCTCAAATTACAGAGGTATAAGTTTGTTGAGTATTCCTGGGAAATTATATGGGAGGGTATTGATTGAGAGGGTGAAGGCATGTACAGAGCATCAGATTGGGGAAGAGCAGTGTGGTTTCAGAAGTGGTAGAGGATGTGTGGATCAGGTGTTTGCTTTGAAGAATGTATGTGAAAAATACTTAGAAAAGCAAATGGATTTGTATGTAGCATTTATGGATCTGGAGAAGGCATATGATAGAGTTGATAGAGATGCTCTGTGGAAGGTATTAAGAATATATGGTGTGGGAGGAAAGTTGTTAGAAGCAGTGAAAAGTTTTTATCGAGGATGTAAGGCATGTGTACGTGTAGGAAGAGAGGAAAGTGATTGGTTCTCAGTGAATGTAGGTTTGCGGCAGGGGTGTGTGATGTCTCCATGGTTGTTTAATTTGTTTATGGATAGGGTTGTTAGGGAGGTAAATGCAAGAGTTTTGGAATATATATATATATATATATATATATATATATATATATATATATATATATATATATATATATATATATGAAGGGTTTAATGCTCTGTACTGGACAGCAAGGTAAGCCTTCTCATGCAATTACACCTTAAGAACAATATATCAAAGGCATTTGGCTAGATTCATATTCCCAATATAATTGTTTAGATTTTGAATATGATCATTCTCCTGAATGTAATTTTCTACTGATCTATTATGCAATAATTTTCAACTTAAATAAATTAGAAATAATCTATTCACTCTCTAAATAAATTAGAAATAATCTATTCACTCTCTTTGCTGAGATATAATAATGATTACTATTTTGATATCTTTACTTATATGGCTAAAGTAATTTTCTGTTTTGGTTTCATTAAATGTGACACTTATTTTGTAATCCTACAGCCAAACAACATATCACCTGAAATATTTCTGCTCAATCTTTACTGTGGACAACATGATGATCATAGCAATGGCAGTCACAGTAGAGCATATTCCTATTTTACTTTCCAATCGTATTCCAAAGTGAAGCTCTTAATCTGGTGTCCTCGATAAACATTGCAGTTGGCTTGAAACCCAACCATGTCCTCACAGAAATCTCATTCCTACACAAATTTTTCTTTAATCATCTAAGATACAATTCTTCACTCAAATGCTCCATGTAATGATTTGCATCTCAGAGAGCGTAAGTTGATGAACATCCTACGAGCACTTGGGAGAATCATTCATATCCCTGTACAAAACTGTAACACATTATCTTATCTGGCTATCCCTAATGAAAAGGCCTTCCATGACCCCAGCTGAGACAACGACCACCGTGGCTACATGCACCTAAGAAGTCCTTCCAGTGGGCTATCTGGAGACCTATACTCGTAGCTCCGTTTTCTTTGTGGAGGGGGGACTGGCATGGTTGGCAGGCCTGCTTCAGTACACAGGATGTGGTTCCTTGTCAAGTCATGGCGTCTGTATGGATGCTGCTGTTGCAGGTGGTGGTGGTGAAGTGCCTGGTGCTGCTCTTGTTGTTGCTGATGGCTGCTTGTCGCACTAGAGGTAAAACGTGGGGAAAAAAAGAAAGTGTAAGTGTAGCTGGGTTGGCTGATCAATGTTAAGATGTATTGATTCTATACTTGAGTTGGGTTCAGTTCCAGGGATCTGGTATGCATTACTGTATTTCTTTAACATTTGTATCTAATTTATGATTACAGAATAAAAACCAAAAACATGCCCTATTAAAAAGTTTACAATTATTATGCATAATCATTGTAGTCTTATTGTATAAGCAAATATGTCAGATCTATTTATTACATTGCTTAGTATTAGTAAATAAAGGGGTCATCTTCATATCTGAGTTATAAAAATAAAATCCCATTATGTTTACAAAGAGAATCAAAAGGTAAATGGAGGCACACTGATAGTCGACTTGAATTCGCTTTTTCGTATCACTAAGGGTCTGAAGCCTGTTATGAAACATAAACACAGTGGTATAACACAGGAAGGTATTTGTACAAAGATACAGTGTCATTGTACAACAGATCTATAACTAAACTCTAGACTATAAATCCAGACACAGGTAACAACATGTTACAACTGCTGTTGTAACATGAAGATCACTACACACACACAAAAGCAAACTGTTCATTAATGTACAAATATTTTCAGTGCTCGCTGTGGAGATGATACCAGTCCTTTCCAGTACAAGACATCTAAAGCAAACTGCATCAAAAGTAAATATGTAAAATCATTCTGAGATGGATCATTTGTTTCTTATTAACAAATTATCTAAACTCTAATAAAAGATTTTCATTTCACAAACACAACAACTGTCAAAATTAACCAGCCAAATAATGAATGGTAGTAATGATCATTATCTTATCTAATCAAATATTTTCAATTAAATCATCATCCTAAGTTTCTATTTCTGATACTGGTATGTTTTTACTTAGACTCTAATGATATACCTTTATAACAACAAATTATTTCAAGTGATTTTTTTTTTCAGTCAATATCATTATGTAATTCCAGGACCCATTTTTGAACAATCCTTTAGCTAGAAGACTGCACTACATGACGGAACAGGATAATAATGAATTCCTTCAAAAGGAGAAGTTCTTTGACAAGATTTTACTCCCAGTAACAAAACCTTACCAAAAGTGACTTTTCATTCACAATGTAAATGTTTGCAAGTAGAGTCCATTAACACCTGTACGTATGTAAATATAAAAGAGACTCTTAGAGCAGGAAGTAAGTAGTAAGTAAGTATGAAAGTAAACATATATAAGTGTTACCGGGCTCTGCCTGCAAATGGTTGCACTGCGAATGAACAGTGACCTTTGGGGGAGATTGTATCACAACAACACAACAATATATGACCTGTGGCTGTGGCTACCTTCCTCACTCAGCACTGAGGGAAACTAAGACCAGAAGTGACTCATCCATCACTCAGGAAGCTAGTGATCTAATCCTTACAAGATCAACCTCCGTCACACCACATATCCTCAAGCAATTCGTTTCAATATCATCCATCTTCTTCCTTTTTTAAAGACAAAGACTAAGCCTTACATCCATACACTAGCAGGACTATTCCACTCTTGCAAATACTGATCTCTCCTATAGACTCCTTAATGCACTCGAGATCTGGGCCTAACCTTCTACCCTGCGACTCACTGTAGCCTCTACATCCTGTCCCTAATACCTACACCATTCCACTTCCTCCAGGAACTCCCAATTTAAACTAACACTCAAAGGATCATGTCTCATCCCACAGCTGCCATCTCATTCATCTTACTTTCACTGGGATCTAATTTCAACCTTTTTCTCTCTCACATGCTCTTCAAACTCTGCCACCAGAGACATGTTGCCCGTAAGCACAATTCCATATGCCCCTCACATCCTACCACTCCCAGTGCACTGTAGAACCACCCTTCGCTAAAAGACCACTCTCATTCACGTTCCCGCATCCCATCCATGAACAGATCAAACAGCCATGGTGATGTTATACATCCTTGATGTATAAGACAGCCAACTTGCTTTATGTCACAACGCATCATCAGGCACTTCATATCACCAATATCCACCTGCTTCCTTTCCCTTGCACTGGTGGACCACAACTCACATCCATACAACACAGCTGGGACCACTGAACTTTAAACATATATATTTCTTTACACATACTCCTTAATGAAACCTAGCTCCTAGCCACTCTTTTATCTTGTGATTAACTTCAGACCCCATGGTTCTAAGCAATGCTACTTTCACTCCTAGGTATACGGGATTCCTTTTCCACAAAGCCATTTCTGATCAGACCTATACAAAAACCTTTGTTACACAACCCTATGCTACATTTCATTACCTTACTTTTTTCATTTACTTTCAGCTTCTGTTCCACAATCTCCCAAGGTGTCAACATATTCTTTTTTCTTTGAGTCTGCCATCAGACCTGTGTCATCAGCAAACAGTGGCTGATTCCATCGCCATTCCCAGCATACAACAAATTCACATTACTACCTTCTACCCTGTCCTTGAAGACTGAATAGCTGTGGTAGCATCATACATGCTTGACACACACCCATCTTCACTACAAACCACTCACTCTCTTCCCTTCCTAATTGCACTATCTTTTCCTCCAAAACTCTAGGGACTGGGCTTTAAGGAGGGACCTAGGCTTGAGTAAACATTTTCTGTACACAGTAAACCCTCGATTTAATGGAGTAATAAGGGGAAGGGGTGTCCGTTAATGCCAAAAGTCCGTTAAATCTAATGTAACATAGTTGAGGTGTAGTTGATGAAGAAAACTTTTCAGTGAAAGAGAGAAAAAAGAGGCATTTGGGCAGTACTTAAAAGGAAGGAGTACAAACCATTGGGAGATGTATAAGAAAAAGTGGCAGGAGATTAAGAGGAAGGTGCAGGGGTTGAAAAAGAGAGCAAGTGAAAGTTGGGATGAGAGAGAGTATCATTAAACTTTAGAGAGAATATAAAGATGTTTTAGGAGGTAAACAATTTTTCAAATTATTAATTCATGTACCATTAAATCCAAAATCCATTATATTGGAATATGTTACTTCCAGGGTTTACTATTTATGATTCTAGCAAAGCCTTCTTTTCAGTCTCATTGGAGGAAAAAAAGTTGTTGATAAGATTACAAAAAACAAAACAAAACAATTTACATGGAATGTTTAGTGGACCAGAATTTGCTACATGTTTGTGCAGTCACCGTCATGTGTAATACATAAAGTATTTTCTGCCATGGTTAGTGACTTTGTTTGAATGGATTGCCTCACTCCTATTCTATTCCACAAGGACAATGAAAAGTTATGCCCACATGTTGAGTATTAACTGGCAATCTAGAGTCACTAAAATGATATATGTAGAGAGATTCATTTTTAGTAGTTCTTTGGGAAATGATGAAAGGAACATAAAAAAACAATCATTCTAAATTTTCCACAAGTCATCATATTTCACTTCCTGGATAATTTAGATGATTCTGTAAACTTACCTGAATATGTATTTCTCATTTTGAATATTTCTTGATCATGAACATGATGGGTAGGTGAAAAGAAATCTTGAGCTAATATGTCTTCATGAATCAGAAATTATGCTAAACTCAAATGACAAATCAAAAGTGTTAAAATGAGACCAATGACTGGATATCTTGACAATAACAAAATACGAGTAGGAGCCAAATCAAAAGAAGAATCTGGGTCCTTGGGCACGAGACAGTACAGACTTGAGCACAATAGTACAGTCCTTCATCCTTGAGCATTATAGCATAATTCTTGGATATGATGACCTGACCTTTGACCTAACCCTTAAAGATTAGGTTACAGTCCTTCATCCTTGAGCATTATAGCATAATTCTTGGATATGATGACCTGACCTTTGACCTAACCCTTAAAGATTAGGTCAAAGGTTATCATACACTCAATACCACTGCGACTAAAGGTCATATCCATGCTTGAGGAGTTAAAAAAAACATAATATGCATGCCTTTAATTTCTTCATCTTGGGAAAAATGAGGAAAACCATATCACTAAATATGTACCTCCATTAAGAATGTCAATCAACTGACATGAAATATATAAGGTGGTTTAAAAAGATGTTGCCAATCTTATGGAGCATTACCCGACATGGAATCATGAAACTAAAAGTAGAATCTAACATTATGCTAATATGATTAAGCTACTCCTTTCCTGATTTTAGTTAAATTCTTGTGATTGTATGTTTGAATGTTGGGTGAAGTGTGTACATCTAGAAAAATGGATGAGATCAGCATCACTAATTGTAGTCTTCACACCTCAATCAAGTATTAAAAAGATATCTGTAAAATTCTCTCACAAAGATCAGCCTTGAAGGCTCCCAACCTGGTGAAGCTTTGAAAGGTTTCTTGCTACTGGTTTGGAGCAAGATAACTGCATAAGGCAAAGTGGACAACATCTTCAGTGTCGGAAGCAAAGACAACATAAAGAATAAGTGTAATACAATTGTCGATAGTCTTAAGTCAACAAGAAGTCAAATTTCACTGGATACTGATATCCACAAAAGCAGAATTATGAGAATCATGCAATACAATTTAGGACTGTGTCCCTATCCTACTAAAACTGTGCAAAAGGTAACCTTAAAACACAAGTGGGGAAGCTTGCAACATCTTTCTAGAAATATGAAACCTCGAGCCAAACATAAATTCATGTAACTGTACAATTCTGATATCAAATAAAAATTGAGTATCTTTTAAGAGGTTTAGACATCTTTTGGTAACAACCCCATTAGACTGGTAACATACTTGAAGCATCCAATACTTTCTGTTTTATCATTTAGTGTGTAATAAATCTGAGCCTTTCTGAAAAATTTATATGTTATATGAAGGTGAGTGTTCAAACTAGAGGTATAAGTTTGTTGAGTATTCCTGGTAAATTATATGGGAGGGTATTGACTGAGAGGGTGAAGGCATGTACAGACCATCAGATTGGGGAAGAGCAGTGTGGTTTCAGAAGTGGTAGAGGATGTGTGGATCAGGTGTTTGCTTTGAAGAATGTATGTGAGAAATACTTAGAAAAGCAAATGGATTTGTATGTAGCATTTATGGATCTGGAGAAGGCATATGATAGAGTTGATAGAGATGCTCTGTGGAAGGTATTAAGAATATATGGTGTGGGAGGCAAGTTGTTAGAAGCAGTGAAAAGTTTTTATCAAGGATGTGAGGCATGTGTGCGAGTAGGAAGAGATGGGAGTGATTGGTTCCCAGTGAAGGTCGGTCTGTGGCAGGGGTGTGTGATGTCCCCGTGGATGCTTAATTTGTTAGGATAGAGGGGGTTAGTATGCAGTCTGTTGGGGATGAGAGGGCCTGGGAGGTGAGTCAGTTGTTGTTCGCCAAGCTCTGGTGGCTGATTCGAGAGAGAAACTGCAGAAGCTGGTGACTGAGTTTGGAAAAGTGTGTGAAAGGAGAAACTTGAGAGTAAATGCGAAAAGAGAAAGTTTATTAGGTTCAGTGTGGTTGAGGGAAAAGTAAATTAAGATGTAAGTTTAAATGAAGAAAAATTGGAGGAAGTGAAGTGTTTTAGGTATCTGGAAGTGGACTTAGCAGAAAATGGAACCATGGAAGCAAAGGTGAGTCACAGGGTGGGAGAGGGGCAAAGGTTCTGGGAGCGACGAAGAATGTGTGGAAGGAGAGAACATTATCGCGGAAAGCAAAAATTGGTATGCTTGAAGGAATAGTAGTCTAACAATATCATATGGATGCAAGGCATGGGCTATAGATAAGGCTGTATAGAGGGGGTGGATGTGTTGGAAATGAGATGTTTGAGAACAAAATGTGGTGTGAGGTGGTTTGATCGAGTAAGTAATGAAAGGGTAAAAAAAATGTGTAGAAATAATAAGAGTGCGACTGAGAAAGCAGAAAAGGGTGCCTTTAAATGGTTTGGACATATGGAGAGGATGAGTGAGGAAAAGTTGATAAAGAGGATATATGTGTCAGAGATGGGGGGAACAAGGAGAAGTGGGAGACCAAATTGGAGGTGGAAGGATAGAGTGAAAAAGATTCTGAGTGAGTGGGGCCTGAACATACAGGAGGGTGAGGGGCGTGCAAGGGATTGAGGGAACTGGAACGATGTGGTATACCAGGGTCAAGGGGCTGTCAATGGACTGACTCAGGACGTGTCTGGGCCTGGATGTGGATAGGGAGCTGTGGTTTCAGTGCATTACACATAACAGCTAAAGACTGAGTGTGAACGAATGTGGCCTTTTTTTTATCTGTTTTCTGGCACTACCTCGCTAATGCAGGAGGCACTGATACTGTTTCCTGTGGGGTGGGAATGGATGAAGGCAAGCAAGTATGAACAAGTACATGTGTATATATGTATATGTCTGTGTATGTGTATGTATGTGTGTAGATGTTGCTATGTATATGCATATATATGTATGTGTATGTGCATGTATGGAGTGAAAAAGATTTTGAGTGATCAGGGCCTGAACATACAGGAGGGTGAAAGGCGTGCAAGGAATAGAGTAAATTGGAATGATCCAGTATACCGTGGTTGACGTGCTGTCAATGTATTGAACCACGGCAAGTGAAGCGTTTGGGGTAAATCATGGAAATTTTGGTAGGGCCTGGATATGGAAAGGGAGCTGTGGTTTCGGTGCATTACTCATGACAGCTAGAGACCAAGTGTGAACGAATGTGGCCTTTGTTGTCTTTTCCTCGCGCTACCTCGTGGCATGCAGGGGGAGGGGGGTGCCATTTTCATGAGTGGCAGGGTGTCGACGAGAATGGATGAAGGCAGCAAGTCTGGATATGTACATGTGTATATATGTATATGTCTGTGTATTTATATGTATTCATACGTTGAAATGTATACGTATGTATATGTGCATGTGAGGGCATTTATGTATATATATGTGTATTTGGGTGGGTTGGGCCATTCTTTCGTCTGTTTCCTTGCACTAAATCGCTAACGCAGGAGACAGCGACTAAGTATATATATATATATATATATATATATATATATATAAATATATATATATATATATTTATATATTTTTATCCCTGGGGATAGGGGAGAAAGAATACTTCCCACGTATTCCCTGCGTGTCGTAGAAGGCGACTAAAAGGGAAGGGAGCGGGGGGCTGGAAATCCTCCCCTCTCATTTTTCTTTTTTTTTTTTTCCAAAAGAAGTAACAGAGAAGTGGGTCAGGTGAGAATATTCCCTCAAAGGCCCAGTCCTCTGTTCTTAACGCTACCTCGCTATCGCGGGAAATGGCGAATAGTATGAAAGAAAGAAGAATATATATTTTATTTTGCTTTGTCGCTATCTCCCGCGTTAGCGAGGTAGCGCAAGGAAACAGACGAAAGAATGGCCCAACCCACCCCCATACACATGTATATACATACACGTCCACACACGCAAATATACATACATATACATCTCAATGTATACATATATATAAACACACAGACATCTACACATATACACATGTACATAATTCATAGTCTGCCTTTATTCATTCCCATCGCCATCTCGCCACACATGGAATAACAACCCCCCTCCCCCCTCATGTGTGCGAGGTAGCGCTAGGAAAAGACAACAAAGGCCCCATTCGTTCACACTCAGTCTCTAGCTGTCATGTAATAATGCACCGAAACCACAGCTACCTTTCCACATCCAGGCCCCACACAACTTTCCATGGTTTACCCTAGACGCTTCACATGCCCTGGTTCAATCCACTGACAGCACGTCGACCCCGGTATACCACATCGTTCCAATTCACTCTATTCCTTGCACGCCTTTCACCCTCCTGCATGTTCAGGCTCCGATCACACAAAATCTTTTCACTCCATCTTTCCACCTCCAATTTGGTCTCCCACTTCTCCTCATTCCCTCCACCTGACACATATATCCTCTTGGTCAATCTTTCCTCACTCATTCTTTCCATGTGACCAAACCATTTCAAAACACCCTCTTCTGCTCTCTCAACCACACTCTTTTTATTATCACACATCAAAACACCCTCTTCTGCAAGTATGCAGTCTGTTGTGGATGAGAGAGCCTGGGAAGTGAGTCAGTTGTTGTTCGCTGATGACACAGCGCTGGTGGGTGATTCATGTGAGAAACTGAAGAAGCTGGTGACTGAGTTTGGTAAAGTGTGTGAAAGAAGAATGCTGAGAGGAGATGTGAATAAGAGCAAGGTTATTAGGTACAGTAGGGTTGAGGGACAAGTCAACTGGGAGGTAAGTTAGAATGGAGAAAAACTGGAGGAAGTGAAGTGCTTTAGGTATCTGAGAGTGGATTTGGCAGCGGATGGAACCATGGAAGCGGAAGTGAATCATAGGGTGGGGGAGGGGGCGAAAGTTCTGGGAGCGTTGAAGAATGTGTGGAAGTCGAGAACATTATTTCGGAAAGCAAAAATGGGTATGTTTGAAGGAATAGTGGTTTCAACAATGTTATATGGTTGCGAGGCGTGGGCTATAGATAGAGTTGTGCGGAGGAGGATGGATGTGCTGAAATGAGATGCTTGAGGGCAATATGTGGTGTGAGGTGGTTTGATCGAGTAAATAATAATAGGGTAAGAGAGATGTGTGGAAATAAAAAGAGTGTGGTTGAGAGAGCAGAAGAGGGTGTTTTGAAATGGTTTGGTCACATGGAGAGAATGAGTGAGGAAAGATTGACCAAGAGGATATATGTGTCAGAGGTGGAGGGAACGAGGAGAAGTGGGAGACCAAATTGGAGGTGGAAAGATGGAGTGAAAAAGATTTTGAGTGATCGGGGCCTAAACATGCAGGAGGGTGAAAGGCGTGCAAGGAATAGAGTGAATTGGAACGATGTGGTACACCGGGGTCGACGTGCTGTCAATGGATTGATCCAGGGCATGTGAAGCGTCTGGGGTAAACCATGGAAAGTTCTGTGGGGCCTGGATGTGGAAAGGGAGCTGTGGTTTCGGTGCATTATTACATGACAGCTAGAGAGTGAGTGTGAACGAATGGGGCCTTTGTTGTCTTTTCCTAGCGCTACCTCGCACACATGAGGGGGGAGGGAGTTGTTATTCCAAGTGTGGCGAGGTGGCGATGGAAATGAATAATGGCAGACAGTATGAATTATGTACATGTGTATATATGTACATGTCTGTGTGTGTATATATATGTCTACATTGAGATGTATAGGTATGTATATTTGCGTGTGTGGACGTGTATGTATATACATGTGTATGGGGGTGGGTTGGGACATTCTTTCGTCTGTTTCCTTACGCTACCTCGCTAACGCGGGAGACAGCGACAAAGCAAAATAAATAAATAAATAAATAAAATAAATATGTGTGTGTGTGTGTGTGTGTGTGTGTGTGTGTGTGTGTGTGTATATAAGTGGATGTGTCTTTCTTCATCTACTTTCTGGTGCTACCTCGCTAATGCAGGAAACGGCGATCAAGTATAATAATAAGACTAATAAAACAACATACATATAAACTTATTTCCAGCCTCAGAAGTCCCCACTACCCTTATATGGTTCCAGCAACATCAACAATTGCACCAAAGGTGTTGTGATGTGTGTCTGTCTTTATGAAGAGAGTTGGCATGAAGATGCACTTGTGATGCACTGAAATGGTGGTTGTAGTGATGGATGATGTTTACAGTGTAAGCAGGAAAGTGTGACACATGCATGTCTGGGGAGTGTGGTTTCTGATGGCTATGTCTGGTGTGGTCGAACTCATAAGTGAGAAGGGGAATCACCTGTTATGTTCTTGTTGGGTTATTTCAGTGTGTATGTGTTTTGTTAGCATCTTTGGGTGTGGGTTTCTGTGAGTAAAGGTTGCTAAAGCATGTGGAAGGGGTAAGTTTTTTATTTATACTATGGACTGGTGAGTAGCTAAACAATGGTTTGGGTGGTTGGGGTTGAGCGCTATTGTATAAAAGGGTTCCAAGCAAGTCAACATGAGTGTGTACTGCGAGGCTCTTTGCTTTGCTGTGGTAACATGGAGTGTTTGTGGTTACTTGGTAACCAAAGGTTGTTTTGATTGTAGTATTTTGTGGTTTACAACTTTGTTATATTTGCTTTTGAGAGGTTAGAAGAACAGGCAGGTAATGCAGGGAGTCTAAAATAGAGCAGATGAATTGCTTGTATAAGATGATGAGGAAATTCTTTTTTTTGTCCAAATTTGGTGCAAGTAAGTGTTTTGAGTGTATATAGTTTGGGTGTTTCTTTTGTGTTTGTTGTTAATGTGTCATATGCGATGCCTTCAAGGGTTGGTGCTTTGCTCAGCGAGACAGACTGTCCATTCAAAGTAGATGGAGGATGTGTGCTATCATTAAAAGAGGTTAAAAGAGAGGTTGAAGACTTCTGTGGAGATACATACATTCTGTTCTAGATGAATAATTGCCCCATTTGCGTAATTGTGTGCATATCTATGTTGCAACTGAGGTGTTAGGGCGTTGTGTTATGATGTGATTGTGAAGTTTGCCTGGGGTAATGGGAGATCATGTAGGCACTTCAATTTTTCATTCAAAGATTCTAAGCATCTATTCTTAGAGATACAATACATGGAATACTACACATGTGTTCCCTGCATTTCATGGATGTTGGCAGATAGGGTGAAGCAAGGGGAGGGGGGGCGGAGAAATCTACCCCCTCCAATATTGTCACTTTCTATAAATTTGGAAAAGATGAAGAAACTCAGAGAGGATTTATCCTCAAAAACTTGCCTGTCTGTCCCTGATGCTGATGTGCTCAGGGAAAAAATAAAATCCAAGAAACGAGACACTTTGTCCACCACAACTTATTGGTGACTCAAAATTCCATTTAAATAACAAAAACCATCATAGCATTTCAGGAATGAATAACACTTTGTGAATTCAATCTTTCCACATTTTGTGTCATCCTGGACATCAAATGACCACTGAACTTTCCTGAAATCTGAATATTTACTCAAGCAAAATTTTTCAAGTACAAGTACTATGAAAAATACTGACCCAAGAGTCAACAAGACATGTAAATAATTGCACAATTTGCAATTATCAAGACATTTCAATGACTCTAGTAGCCATAAGATATTTGTAGAAATAATAATATTAATTCTACAGGCAATATGGCCTAAGCACATGCACTATCTATCAAGACATACACGATACATCATGCAATGGTCTATCAACTTCACAGGCACAAAAAAGACTCTATAGAATTATTGGATCAAAACTTTCCACCAATGAACCAATGTAAACAAATTCAGACAACAAGACTTTCCATGCAGGAACTACTCCATGCACACAACACATCCTGTAACTTTGTTATCTAGTCAAAACATTCGATTACACACGTCAACCATGAAACTTCCTTGGTGGAATGATATTCTAACAGCTCAGCAGGCAATACACATTGCCAGTGTTGAACTTCTAGGCTCTGAAACAATCCAGGGTTTTAGGACATTGTAAGCATTGCGACATTCTACGCACTGAGACATTTCAGTCATGCAGTCTGAGGACTCACTCCAGGTTGACGGTCCGGACCCAAGTTGAGTCATCTGAAGAAGGAGTCCAGCAACAGGCAAGAAGTGGACCAGCGCTCACAGCACTGGTGGAGAGAGGCTGTTAGAGGGTTGTATGTGGAGGGTAGAGGCTGTTTGAGGGTTGTATGTGGAGGGTAGAGGATGTTTGAGGGTTGTATGTGGAGGGTAGAGGATGTTAGAGGGTTGTATGTGGAGGGTGGAGGATGTTACATGGTTGTATGTGGAGGGTAAAGGCTGTTAGAGGGTTGTATGTGGACGGTAGAGGATGTTAGAGGATTGTATGTGGAGGGTAGAGGATGTTAGAGGGTTGTATGTGGAGGGTAAAGGCTGTTAGAGGGTTGTATGTGGAGGGTAGAGGCTGTTAGAGGGTTGTATGTGGAGGGTAGAGGATGTTTGAGGGTTGTATGTGGAGGGTAGAGGATGTTTGAGGGTTGTATGTGGAGGGTAAAGGATGTTAGAGGGTTGTATGTGGAGGGTAGAGGATGTTAGAGGGTTGTATGTGGAGGGTAGAGGATGTTAGAGGGTTGTATGTGGAGGGTAGAGGATGTTAGAGGGTTGTATGTGGAGGGTAGAGGATGTTAGAGGGTTGTATGTGGAGGGTAGAGGATGTTAGAGGGTTGTATGTGGAGGGTAGAGGATGTTAGAGGGTTGTATGTGGAGGGTAGAGGATGTTAGAGGGTTGTATGTGGAGGGTAGAGGATGTTACATGGTTGTATGTGGAGGGTAGAGGCTGTGTGAGGGTTGTATGTGGAGGGTAGAGGATGTGTGAAGTTTGTATGTGGAGGGTGGAGGATGTTAAAGGGTTGTATGTGGAGGGTAGAGGCTGTTAGAGGGTTGTATGTGGAGGGTAGAGGATGTTACATGGTTGTATGTGGAGGGTAGAGGATGTTAGAGGGTTGTATGTGGAGGGTAAAGGATGTTAGAGGGTTGTATGTGGAGGGTAAAGGATGTTACATGGTTGTATGTGGAGGGTAGAGGATGTTAGAGGGTTGTATGTGGAGGGTAGAGGATGTTAGAGGGTTGTATGTGGAGGGTAGAGGATGTTAGAGGGTTGTATGTGGAGGGTAGAGGATGTTTGAGGGTTGTATGTGGAGGGTAGAGGATGTTAGAGGGTTGTATGTGGAGGGTAGAGGATGTTAGAGGGTTGTATGTGGAGGGTAGAGGATGTTAGAAGTTTGTATGTGGAGGGTAGAGGATGTTAGAGGGTTGTATGTGGAGGGTAGAGGATGTTAGAGGGTTGTATGTGGAGGGTAGAGGATGTTAAAGGGTTGTATGTGGAGGGTAGAGGATGTTAAAGGGTTGTATGTGGAGGGTAGAGGATGTTAAAGGGTTGTATGTGGAGGGTAGTGGATGTTAGAGAATTGTATGTGGAGGGTAGAGGATGTTAGAGGGTTGTATGTGGAGGGTAGAGGATGTTAGAGGGTTGTATGTGGAGGGTAGAGGCTGTTAGAGGGTTGTATGTGGAGGGTAGAGGATGTTAGAGGGTTGTATGTGGAGGGTAGAGGATGTTTGAGGGTTGTATGTGGAGGGTAGAGGATGTTTGAGGGTTGTATGTGGAGGGTAGAGGATGTTAGAGGGTTGTATGTGGAGGGTAGAGGATGTTTGAGGGTTGTATGTGGAGGGTAGAGGATGTTTGAGGGTTGTATGTGGAGGGTAGAGGATGTTTTAGGGTTGTATGTGGAGGGTAGAGGCTGTTAGAGGGTTGTATGTGGAGGGTAAAGGATGTTAGAGGGTTGTATGTGGAGGGTAGAGGATGTTAGAGGGTTGTATGTGGAGGGTAGAGGATGTTTGAGGGTTGTATGTGGAGGGTAGAGGATGTTTGACGGTTGTATGTGGAGGGTAGAGGCTGTTAGAGGGTTGTATGTGGAGGGTAGAGGCTGTTAGAGGGTTGTATGTAGAAGTAAGAGCTGGTCAAAGGCCTGCTTCCACTGGTCAAATGTTGTTAGAAGGTTGTACGGAAAGGCTAAAAGTTGTTAGTGTGTTGTATGAAGATGTTGTTAGATGACTGTATGTGGAGACTGAAAGTTCTAAGAAGGTTGTATGTGGAGATTACAGGTTGTTACACAGATGTATAAAGGTTAAATGTTGTTCAATGGCTACATATGGAAGTTGTCTGAATGTTGTACATGGAGTTTAGAATGTTTTTGAAGGTTGTATATGAAGGCCAGCGGTTGTTAGAAGACTGAATGCAAAGGTGAGAGGGTGTTTGAAGCTGTATATAAACATTAATGGTTATTAGAAGGCCGAGTGCAGAGAACAGGTTGTTAGAAGCTGTATGTAAAGGTTTGAAGTTGTTAGTGGGCTAACCGCAGAGAAGAAAAGGTTGTTAGAGGGCTAACTGCAGAGGATTAAAGGTTGTTAAAGGCTGTACGTAAAGGTTATTGTCTGTTGGCCATAAGTGCAAATGAGAGGTTGTTACATACACGTGTGTGTTGGAGCTGGGGAGATGTTTACAGGTTGTTCAAGAGCTGTATGTAATGAACTGAGGGTAGTTTAGGGGTTGTTTGTGGAGGTTGGAGTTTGAGGAAGCCAGGGTTGTTAGAACGTTGCCTGTGGAGACAACAGGCTGTTATACTGCTGCATGCGGAAACCAAAGGTTGTTAGACTTGTATATGAAGGTCAGAGGCAAGGAGAGGGTTGTAATTCAAGGATATAGGTTGTTAAAGGTCAGAGCTGTTACAGGACTGTATGTGGAGCCCAGAGGCCATTAGAAGGCTATATATGTAGAGGTTAGTGGTTGAAGAAAGAGCAAATTGAAAGTAAATGTGAACAAAAGTAAGGCGAAAAGTAAGGCCCTAAGTGTATTGATGAGTTAAAGTGTTTGGAAGGAAGGGTCAGTGCTTGTACGATCTATATGGAGGTCAAGATGATGTTATTCAATTGTATGAGGAAGTTAGAGCCATTACATGGCTGTATTGGGGTTAGAATCTATTACAGGGTTGTAAGCAGAAGTTAGAGACTGTTAGAGGACTGTATGTAGACGTCAATAGCTGTTACAGGTTGTAGACAGAGGTTAAAAGTTGTTAGAAGGCTGTATGTGGAAATTCCAGGCTGTTAGATGTCTGTATGTGGAAATTCCAGGCTGTTAGAAGGCTGTATGTGGAAATTCTAGGCTGTTAGATGCCTGTATGTGGAAATTCCAGGCTGTTAGATGCCTGTATGTGGAAATTCCAGGCTGTTAGATGGCTGTATGTGGAAATTCCAGGCTGTTAGATGGCTGTATGTGGAAATTCCAGGCTGTTAGATGGCTGTATGTGGAATCAAAATGCTATCACAGGGCTGTGAGAAAGTGGCTTTCAAAGGAATGTTTGTAGAATACTGTATCTGGGAGGTGGAGGAGTTATGAGAAAGTTACAAGCTATCAGAAGATGGCTTATGGAGGACAAAAGGTTGTTAGAAAGTTGTATGTGGTCAGAAGAAGCTGTTACAACACCATACATGGAAGTTGTATGTGGTCAGAAGAAGCTGTTACAACATCATACATGGAAGTTGTATGTGGTCAGAAGAAGCTGTTACAACACCATACATGGAAGTTGTATGTGGTCAGAAGTTGTTGTTACAACACCATACATGGAAGTTGTATGTGGTCAGAAGAAGTTGTTACAACATCATACATGGAAGTTGTATGTGGTCAGAAGAAGCTGTTACAACACCATACATGGAAGTTGTATGTGGTCAGAAGTTGTTGTTACAACACCATACATGTTGTATGTGGTCAGAAGAAGTTGTTACAACACCATACATGGAAGTTGTATGTGGTCAGAAGAAGTTGTTACAACACCATACATGGAAGTTGTATGTGGTCAGAAGAAGTTGTTACAACACCATACATGGAAGTTGTATGTGGTCAGAAGAAGTTGTTACAACACCATACATGGAAGTTGTATGTGGTCAGAAGAAGCTGTTACAACACCAAACATGGAAGTTGTATGTGGTCAGAAGAAGTTGTTACAACACCATACATGGAAGTTGTATGTGGTCAGAAGAAGTTGTTACAACACCATACATGGAAGTTGTATGTGGTCAGAAGAAGTTGTTACAACACCATACATGGAAGTTGTATGTGGTCAGAAGAAGTTGTTACAACACCATACATGGAAGTTGTATGTGGTCAGAAGAAGTTGTTACAACACCATACATGGAAGTTGTATGTGGTCAGAAGAAGTTGTTACAACACCATACATGGAAGTTGTATGTGGTCAGAAGAAGTTGTTACAACACCATACATGGAAGTTGTATGTGGTCAGAAGTTGTTACAACACCATACATGGAAGTTGTATGTGGTCAGAAGAAGTTGTTACAACACCATACATGGAAGTTGTATGTGGTCAGAAGTTGTTACAACACCATACATGGAAGTTGTATGTGGTCAGAAGAAGTTGTTACAACACCATACATGGAAGTTGTATGTGGTCAGAAGAAGTTGTTACAACACCATACATGGAAGTTGTATGTGGTCAGAAGTTGTTACAACACCAAACATGGAAGTTGTATGTGGTCAGAAGTTGTTACAACACCATACATGGAAGTTGTATGTGGTCAGAAGAAGTTGTTACAACACCATACATGGAAGTTGTATGTGGTCAGAAGTTGTTACAACACCATACATGGAAGTTGTATGTGGTCAGAAGAAGTTGTTACAACACCATACATGGAAGTTGTATGTGGTCAGAAGTTGTTACAACACCATACATGGAAGTTGTATGTGGTCAGAAGTTGTTACAACACCATACATGGAAGTTAACAGCAGTGAGAAGGGTGTGTGAGGAGGCCTGAGGGTATCAAAGGATTTTCTATGGTTGTTAGAGATAACTAGAGGAGTTAATTTAAGAGTCAGAGGCATTCAGAGGGAAGAACATGGAAGTTACAAGGATTTACGTGGAAGTTACGGGCAATTACAGGGATATGTTAAAGGGTCAATGGTTATGAGACACCCATCTGTGAAGATCTGGAAGTATTGGATGTGTGCACGAGGGAATGAGGGATATCAAGAGAATTCTTTGGGATATGGAGGTTGATAAAACTTTTTGTGGAAACCAGAGAGGAGGTATAGAGGATGAAACTAGACAGAGACAGTTCAAGGATATCAAATGATTGTTTGTGAGTTACATACAGTTTGTAGAAGATGTACACTATTAACAGATTCAATCAGTCGTTGAATTCACTTGTGAGGCTGTACATGGAAATGAGAGAGCTTATGGTGAGATGAGAAACAGAGACCCTACAAAGGCTGTATGGATAGACAAGAGACTAACTGAGCATCCATATAGAGAATATGAAGAGTTAGAAGGGTTTCCAAGATGTCTCTGTTGTGGGAGCTGTCAGAAAACTGTCTTTGTTCGGCCCTTTTATATGGTAGCTGACATGGCACAAGCAAAAAAACATGCCCCAATCAAACAAACAAATATGCTATTAGACATCTGTTTATGAAGGGTAGAGGGAGATGTATATATAAACAATCTGTAGAAATAAGAAACTGCTAAGGGTTGCTGTGTGGAAAGTTAAATATAGTACTAAACCCTATGAGCACAATGGCACAACTCTGGAGTACACAGGGCCAGGTTTGACCTGGTCCTTCAAGGACAAGTCAACAGACCTATACAACTGTGCTCAAGAGGCTAATGTCAACAGAAGTGTAAAGGAAAATGCGTCCAAGTCCAGTACTATATGTAACTGTATGACATTAATTATGTCACCCCTTAAATCTACTTCTAATTTCTATGGTTGTCTGTGGCATGAGAGACATGTAACCCTATTTTCTCTTATCCCTAGGAGATCATATAAAGCATTCCACAACTTAATGATTGCTTTAACATCACAGGTGAAGACAGAAGCCTTTCTGTATGTCCCTTTAACAGCTGGATGATAGCCCCTGGGTATGATAGCCCCTGGGTATGATAGCCCCTGGGTATGATAGTAGAGAACGTCCCCTGGTATGAAGGCTTTACCTTTGGCCATCAAAGCCACGCATGATCCCATCACACTCAAAGCCATGCCATCATGATCCAGAAACTCAGTTCATGTTAGTGTATGTTATAATGCATTTCTCTAACTATGAATGAATGTTAATGAATTACCTAAAGGACTTTTCCTCAAACCTTCATCATCTCTATCATTATCTAAACCAACGGCTTTTCCTGCAGGTGTTTTGAAAGCAATGTGTAAAGAAATGAAAAAGAGTTAAAAATCTACTGGCCTTAGGAGATGTTAGACAAAGAAGAATTAGTTGATAAAGGAGATAATGAGTTGCTTTAAAAGACACTTGTTTATATTAAAGGTTTATCATAACACATGCTAAAATAAACACTTGTTTACATATTACTTTTTAAATTTCTAAATGAAAAGAACATAATAGAAGATCTATTATTATGCAGCATGGAAAGCTACGGAAAATGTGTGAGTTGCATGTATGGACACAGGGTTGAGAAGACATACGATCTTTTGTGTTGTTAAGAAGTCTATGAAATTGTTTGTGAAGATCAAGAGGGCATTGCTTTAACTGGTTCAAGACAGGATCTCTAGAAATGTTTGAAGGAGATTCAGAGATATTTGGAGGTATAGTATCTACAGTTTACCACAGGAGTTTTGTAAGATATTTGCAGTGTCAAAAAGATCTTTGGAGGTTGGGGTATCTTTTTGAAGATTGTGTAAAGAACCAATGAGAATGTCAACAAGATTCTTAAAGATGTCTTTCAGATCCTGAGAGAATGCAGGTGGTGCGTCTTTGCAGGGTGTTTACTGGGTTTTATGGGGTTTTTGGAGAGAATATGCAGGACCACTGGAAAATTTTTGATTACTTTTGAACTGTTTTAAGACACATTTTAAGGATTATTAAGGAGACAACTTTAAGAGGTGGTTTTATGTGAAGAGGATGACTGGTTAAGGGATCATTTGATGGTTGTTTAAGGAAGGGTCATTATTGGGTCAATTAATCGGCATTTAAGGGGCTGCTTAAAACCATATCCAAAGTGGTTAGGTTAGATTCGTGCTGAAAAATATCAAAAAGAGAGTAACAATTGAAAAATGCCATCCCAAATGGTTTGGTTAGCCTTCTCATGCTGAAAACTTGTAACATGAGAAATGCAAAAAAAAAAAATGAAATCTGATGTCATTCCATATCATTTAGAATTTAGAAGAGCACAAGGAAAAATCAGAGGCATCAAAATATGGGAAAAAATGGGGGCCAAGAATTCCTTGCTAAGACTATAAGAAAACACTTCAGTTGGGCATCTTTTTACCCAATCTACACCTAAAAACTCTATCTTAAATGACAAGCTAACATGATCAAGGAGGTTTTGATAGGTACTCATGGGCCGGTCAATAAATGGTCAGAATATTTGAATTTTATTCTTTATGAGTAAATTAGGTAAAGAAACTGGTAAAGAGGTGTTCCTTCAGACAGCAAATTCAACTGGTGAGAAATGGTGAAGTAAAGTTGACAGTAGCAATGTTTTCGAGCATCGTGGTTGATAACTGTAGTGTTGGAAATGCCAATGATAAAAGCTTTATATTAACCTTTTATGCAACAAGTGGGTGGGCAGTGGGTGAAGACCGAGACAGGCCTATCAAATTTCTTTTACATCAAACATTCAACAAGTGGGTGGGCAGTGGGTGAAGACCGAGACAGGCCTATCAAATTTCTTTTACATCAAACATTCTTGTCAAATGTTTCATTCTGTATTTCCAGTTTTGTCTGAGCCTGTTCCATGTAGTCACAATTCTGTTCCAGCAAAGACATTTCTTCATGCCTTCTGGAACTTGACTTCAGATCTTTCTCTCAGTAACTGTGGCAGAAGAGGTCTACACCATTTGTGGTAGCAACTGCCAATGGCTTAAAATTGACAGAACAAAACTGGGAGGTCTTAAAAGAACACAACAAATGTCTGATAACTTGAGGTAAAACACCACATACAAAAGTGAGAGGATATAGGAAGAACAAATGAATACAACTGTGTAAACATAGTAAGTGTAACATACAAAGAAGAGGAACAAAAGAAGCGTGAAAAAAAATCACATGTAACAGTTCAGGGTAATTTTTCGCCCCAAAAACTTTTCCTTTCAACACTGAAATATAATATAATGAAACGCTGGTATACTAAAAGGCTCATGCTTTTAGCAAAGATACCCAAAATACACTGGCACAAAATACATGAGCCCCAACCCCCTCCAAGCAACATGAAATAACATCACGCCCATTATCTATCCTTCATCGCACACTATTCACACAACATCAGAACCTAAATAATATACCCAATACTGACCCCTGAAGTGAACGATTCATAGATCAACTGCACCCTTTCACCCTCCTCCTCCTATGCAATCTACCAACCAGACTCCCAATCTACCACCTACAGCGACCAACCTCACAAGATGTTAATGGTTGCACACCAGCACTGTACACAAGGACCTTTGGAGCACAGTACATGAACTTTCCTCTGACTACATACCCATTGTGATCATTGTATACTTAACCAACCCACACACTCACCAGTAAAACAAAGACAAACAATAGAAAAGAAGATTAGCCTGCAGGATTGACACAATATTTGGAATCCAAACTTCGTTATGAGTAAATCTTCCACCTTATATCACTCAGCCTCAACACCACATCATACCAGCAACCTGGACTGCAGAAAGTATATATCAAAAGGGCATTAAAAAAAAAACACAATCAAAACTGCAAACCACTATAAAACAAAGGAAACAACTCAGACAAAATAACAAACTATCAACAGAAATCATGGTACAAATCAAACGTCCACACACCATCCTTGCTAACCTAATTAGTGAAAGACATGAAGTGAACTGGTTCTCGTCCCTCAACATAGTGACGACACAATGCCAACAGAAACCAACTCTGGCAAGTGTTCAAGAAGGCCCACACTTGTCTCACGAACCAAGACTCCCACATATGAAGGACTTCTGATACAATCCAATAATATCGCTTCTCCCAGAGAACGTAAGAATATACTACGAAGCATTTCCCAAAAAATCAACAACCCAACAACACCACTAAAACAGAAAAATCATGAAGAAACTAAAAAGAAATCCATGTAGAAACAACTGCTCATCCAACTTTCACTCCCACAGACACAAGCACTGCAATCGAAAACATTTAAACTCTCCTACAACAGGCCCAGACAACGGATCAAACTTTCATATGGTACCGTTCTACACAACTGTAGTCCAGGCACTTACAGAAATCTTCAACCATTCCTGGCTACACACACACACACACACACACACACACACACACACACACACACACAAAGAAAAAAATCCCCTAACATTTCCCAAGTATCGATACTAAAACCTTCCAAACCACCCAACTCCCTCCCTCTTACTACCCTGTATTCCTTGTCTTCAGTACTCAAACTCTGAAAAAACTGATCTACTAAAACTCCTTGAAAAGCCCTAAGTTTTCTCTACCAGCAAATCATGCACTACGTCATCCACCTTGTCGAAAACAAATGACACAGGTTATCAATACAAGCCCAACTTAGTACTTATGATCTACAACAGATACAGACCCTTTACAACCATGCTACTCTATACCCAACCACCAACACCCCAAAAGGAAAATAGATGTGACCCTTTCCTCACATTTCAGATGCTCATAATCGTCTATGCCCCACACCTCCACCAACACAAACATGACAAACTAAAATGACCCAACAAGCAGTACACAGCTATTCTCTTGACTTAACCACCACCTTGCCAGACACACATCCCTCAGAAACTGAACTCCCCAGACATACAAGAGTTACTCTTTCCTCCTCCCCTCTGTGCTCAGAAACTGAACTCCCCAGACATACAAGAGTTACTCTTTCCTCCTCCCCTCTGTGCTCAGAAACTGAACTCCCCAGACATACAAGAGTTACTCTTTCCTCCTCCCCTCTGTGCTCAGAAACTGAACTCCCCAGACATACAAGAGTTACTCTTTCCCCCTCCCCTCTGTGCTCTGGACATCACTCGTCAATACAAACTTCATCTCAACATATCACAGTACTGCTTGTGTCCATGATCAAACCACCACAGTACTCCTTGTGTCCATGATCAAACCACTACAGTACTTTTCGTGTCCATGATCAAACCACCACAGTACTCCTTGTTTCCATGATCAAACCACCACAGTACTCCTTGTTTCCATGATCAAACCACCACAGTACTCCTTGTTTCCATGATCAAACCACCACAGTACTCCTTGTTTCCATGATCAAACCACCACAGTACTCCTTGTTTCCATGATCAAACCACCACAGTACTCCTTGTTTCCATGATCAAACCACCACAGTACTTTTCGTGACCATGATCAAACCACCACAAAAAAGACAATACCTCCAACTCAACTGGCCATCACTCTCTCTACGATGAGACACACAACATAACTACACTTCATGATCTACAGTCCTGCCAAGTGAATATGGCTTTGCTTTCTGAGCAGTGTAGGAGCCTCATAAAAAGGACTCCTGAGGCACGTAGGTGAAATAAGATAAGGTAAACACATACTTCTTTGGACACAGATATAGAAGATCTAATACTGTAATACGGTAGGTATACATATCATGGATATGGTACGACAAATGTGATGATTTAAAGTAATACTACACAGAAGTGTTCCACAGAAGCAGAAATCATTAAGATAAAAGTAAATGCAAAAGTATATCAATCTAAAATTGGAAAATACAAACAGAACAGCAGAGAAGTGCAGACACCACCAAAAATAAGTAAAAATACAAAAAAAATTACATGAATAATTCTTGTCATATAGATATACAGTAAGAACAAGGATAAAATAGTTTACAAACAAGACGGCAGAATTATCATCATGCACCAACACTCAGGGACAAGCATTAGGAATAACAAAGATGCTTGACTTAAAGAGAAAGTTACATTTTCCCAGGATTCAGAATACAGAGGTTTTACAGATGGGAAGGTAAATGCCTAAAGTACAGCAACAAGGGGTCCAGATGGTATAGACAACAGAAATATGTCCTTGTAACAAACAGAAGGTAAATGAAGCTAATGTTATATTTCAATGAGTAGATATAGCACAGAGGTTTTATCTGGGTGATGACAGATCTCTCAATAGCATGAAGAAGGAGGTGAGATGCTCACAATAATGGGATGAGACTTAGGTCATGCATAAGGGTTTGGCTCCTATAGGAGAGCAGCTGTGTCATAAACCAGAGGTTAAAATACATGTGTGCATCGGTGTGGAGACGTACAATATGCCGATCTGTATGTAAATATGTATACATG
Source organism: Panulirus ornatus (assembly GCF_036320965.1). Classification (NCBI taxonomy): domain Eukaryota; kingdom Metazoa; phylum Arthropoda; class Malacostraca; order Decapoda; family Palinuridae; genus Panulirus; species Panulirus ornatus. Next base: position 9,217,444 of record NC_092268.1, read on the forward strand.
TATTCTTAATTTGCAGAACTTAATGTTTTTGAAATGTATTCCTTGTGGATAATTTTAATGGAACTGGCCAAATAATGCCAATGCTCTTCAAGATTAAAAGTATTCTTTACCAATTTTTTTAAGGAGGATTAGCTCTTCATGTATCCAAAAAGCAACAAAAAACAATTTCTAAAGCAAGAAAGGTAAATAACCTGCTTGTTTACAAGAAAATATCATGAATAGAGAGAATCAATTCAATTTCTGTTAATTAGAAAACAAGAGATGATGGTGTTAATATGTAGCATGAAGCTACCAAAATTTTGTTAACATGGCAACACCATTCTAACTGACAACACTGCTGGATCTTCCAAAGACGAAGCAAACGAAGCAAAGAAATAGTGAGGCTAGGAGACTGAGCCACTGATGTGTTAGTCAAGGATGGTGCCTCACTCTGCATGACAGAAAGTATCTGTGAACTGAATATGGTAAAGGGAAGAGATGGCAGTATCATCTGTGTCAAGGTTGAACACATGGAGGAGCAGTTATGGAGGAAATTAGGCAGAATAACAAGCATGAACTGGTGTGGAAGTTCTTCAGGTTCAGCACGAGCAACTGAAGCAACTCTGCCATGGATCACACAATTGTGGGCGATATGTTCTGCATTTCATCATGAACAATTATGAAAGTCTGGCAGCACATCAAGCATGAACAAGTATAGAGTTCAACATCTGTAGCATGAACTAACGTATAAATTCTGCATATCAAGTATGAACAGCTGCAGAACTTCTGCATATTGAGCCTAAGGAACCATGAAAGCTATTCAGCATAACAAGCATCAACAAATGTAAAGTTATGCTGTACATTAAGCATGAACCTGTGTGTATTTGCATTTACAACTTTCTATATGCTTAACAGATCTGGATTTTGTTCAACTGTTTCCTAGAAATCCTCCCCTCCTTGTATTTTAACTTTCTAAAAGGGGAAGCAGAAGAAGGAGTCACGCGAGGAGTGCTCATCCTCCTCGAAGGTTCAGATTGGGGTGTCTAAATGTGTGTGGATGTAACCAAGATGAGAAAAAAGGAGAGATAGGTAGTATGTTTGAGGAAAGGAACCTGGATGTTTTGGCTCTGAGTGAAACGAAGTTTAAGGGTAAAGGGGAAGAGTGGTTTGGGAATGTCTTGGGAGTAAAGTCAGGGGTTAGTGAGAGGACAAGAGCAAGGGAAGGAGTAGCACCGCTCCTGAAACAGAAGTGGTGGGAGTATGTGATAGAGTGTAAGAAAGTAAACTCTTGATTGATATGGGTAAAACTGAAAGTTGATGGAGAGAGATGGGTGATTATTGGTGCAAGTATGAATGATGTACATGTGTATATATGTATATGTCTGTGTCTGTATATATACGTATACGTTGAAATGTATAGGTATGTATATGTGCACGTGTGGACGTGTATGTATATACATGTGTATGTGGGTGGGTTGGGCCATATATATATATATATATATATATATATATATATATATATATATATATATATATATATAATAATTTGTCGCTGTCTCCCGCGTTAGCGAGGTAGCGCAAGGAAACAGACGAAAGAATGGCCCAACCCACCCCCATACACATGTATATACATTCATGGCCACACACATACCTATACATACCTATACATTTCAATGTATACATACATATACATACACAGACAAATACATACATATATGCATGTATATATTCATACTTGCTGCCCTCAGCCATCCCTGTTGCAACCCCGCCACACATAAAATGGCACCCCCCTCCCCCTGCATGCACGCGAGGTAGCGCTAGGAAAAGACACAAAAGGACACATTCGTTCACACTCAGTCTCTAGCTGTCATGTAATAATGCACCGAAACCACAGCTCCCTTTCCACATCCAGGCCCTACAAAACATTCCATGGTTTACCCCAGATGCTTCACATGCCATGGTTCAATGCAATGACAGCAAGTTGACCCCGGTATACCAAATCCTTCCAATTCACTCTATTCCTTGCACACCTTTCACCCTCCTGTATGTTCAGGCCCCGATCACACAAAATCTTTTTCACTCTATCTTTCCACCTCCAATTTGGTCTCCCACTTCTCGTTCCCTCCACCTCCGACACATATATCCTCTTGGTCAATCTTTCCTCAATCATTCTCTCCATGTGACCAAACCATTTCAAAACAACTTATTGTGCTCTCTCAACCACACTCTTTTTATTACCGCACATCTCTCTTACCCAATTATTACTTACTCGATCAAACCACCTCACACCACACATTGTCCTCAAACATCTCATTTCCAGCACATCCACCCTCCTGCGCACAACTCTATCCATAGCCCACGCCTCGCAACCATACAACATTGTTGGAACCACTATTCCTTCAAACATACCAACTTTTGCTTTTCGGGATAATGCTCTTGCCTTCCAACCCCATCCATAAATAAATCAAACAACCATGGAGACATCACACACACCTGCCGCAAACCTACATTCACTGAGAACCAATCACTTTCCTCTCTTCCTACACGTACACATGCCTTACATCCTCGATAAAAACTTTTCACTGCTTCTAACAACTTGCCTCCCACACCATATATTCTTAATACCTTCCACAGAGCATCTCTATCAACTCTATCATATGCCTTCTCCAGATCCTTAAATGCTACATGCAGATCCATTTGCTTTTCTAAGTATTTCTCACATACATTCTTCAAAGCAAACACCTGATCCACACATCCTCTACCACTTCTGAAACCACACTGGCTCTTCCCCAATCTGATGCTCTGTACATGCCTTCACCCTCTCAATCAATACCTTCCCATATAATTTCCCAGGAATACTCAACAAACTTATACCTCTGTAATTTGAGCACTCACTCTTATCCCCTTTGCCTTTGTACAATGGCACTAAGCAAACATTCTGCCAATCCTCAGGCACCTCACCATGAGTCATACATACAATAAATAACCTTACAAATCAGTCAACAACGCAGTCACTCCTTTATTAATAAATTCCACTGCAATACCATCCAAACCCTCTGTCTTGCCGGCTTTCATTTTCCGCAAAGCTTTTACTACCTCTTCTCTGTTTACCAAATCATTTTCCCTAACCCTCTCACTTTGCACACCATCTCGACCAAAACGCCCTATATCTGTCACTCTATCATCAAACACATTCAGCAAACCTTCAAAATACTCACTCCATCACCTCCTCATATCACCACTACTTGTTATCACCTCCCCATTAGTCCCCTTCACTGATGTTCCTATCTTTTTATACTCCCTAAAATCTAATGATACTCTCTCACCCCAACTCTCATTTGCCCTCTTTTTCACCTCTTGCACCTTTCTCTTGACCTCCTGCCTCTCTCTTTTATACATCTTCCAGTCATTTGCATTATTTCCTTGCAAAAATCATCCATATGCCTCTCTCTTCTCTTTCACTAATAATCTTACTTCTTCATCCCACCACTCACTACCGTGAATCTGCCCATCTCCCACGCTTCTCATGCTACAAGCATCTTTTGCACAATCCATCACTGCTTCCCAAAATATATCCCATTCCTCCACTACTCCCCTTATATCCTTTGTTCTCACCTTTTTCCATTCTGTACTCAGTCTCTCCTGGTACTTCCTCACACAAGTCTCCTTCTCAAACTCACTTACTCTCACCACTCTCTTCACCCCAACATTCTTTTCTGAAAATCTCTACATCACCTTCGCCTCCACAAGATAATGATCAGACATCCCTTCAGTTACACCTCTCAGCACATCAACATCCAAAAGTCTCTCTTTCACGCGCCTATCAATTAACACATAATCCAATAATGCTCTATGACCATCTCTCCTACTTACATACGTGTACTTATGTATATCTCGCTTTTAAACCAGGTATTCCCAATCACCAGTCTTTTTAAGCACATAAATCTACAAGCCCTTCACCATTTCCATTTACAACACTGAACACCCCATGTATACCAATTACTCCCTCAACTCTAAGAAACTGGCTCCCACACCATATATTCTTAAAACCTTCCACAGAGCATCTCTATCACCTCTATCGTATGCCTTCTCCAGATCCATAAATGCTACATACAAATCCATTTGCTTTTCTAAGTATTTCTCACATACATTCTTCAAAGCAAACACCTGATCCACACATCCTCTACCACTTCTGAAACCACACTGCTCTTCCCCAATCTGATGCTCTGTACATGCCTTCACCCTCTCAATCAATACCCTCCCATACAATTTCCCAGGAATACTTCCCACGCATTCCTCACGTGTCGTAGAAGGCGACTAAAGGGGACGGGAGCGGGGGGCGAGAAACCCTCCCCTTCTTGTATTTTAACTTTCTAAAAGGGGAAACAGAGGAAGGAGTCACGCGGGGACTGCTCATCCTCCTCGAAGGCTCAGATTGGGGTGTCTAAATGTGTGTGGATGTAACCAAGATGAGAAAAAAGGAGAGATAGAAAGTATGTTTGAGGAAAGGGACCTGGATGTTTTGGCTCTGAGTGAAACGAAGCTCAAGGGTAAAGGGGAAGAGTGGTATGGGAATGTCGTGGGAGTAAAGGCAGAAGTTAGTGAGAGGAGAAGAGCAAGGGAAGGAGTAGCACTGCTCCTGAAACAGGAGTTGTGGGAGTATGTGTTAGAGTGTAAGAAAGTAAATTCTAGATTGATATGGGTAAAACTGAAAGTTGATGGAGAGAGGTAGGTGGTTGTTGGTGGATATGCACCTGGGCATTAGAAGAAAGATCATGAGAGGCAAGTGTTTTGGGAGCAGCTGAATGAGTGTGTTAGTGGTTTTGATGCACAAGACCGGGTTATAGTGATGGGTGATTTGAATGCAAAGGTGAGCAATGTAGCAGTTGAGGGAATAATTGGTATACATGGGGTGTTCAGTGTTGTAAATGGAAATGGTGAAGAGCTTGTAGATTTATGTGCTGAAAAAGGACTGGTGATTGGGAATACCTGGTTGAAAAAGCGAGATATACATAAGTATATGTTTGTAAGTAGGAGAGATGGCCAGAGAGCGTTATTGGATTACATGTTGATATATAGGCGCGAGAAAGAGAGACTTGTGGATGTTAATGTGCTGAGGTGAAACTGGAGGGATGTCTGATCATTATCTTGTGGAGGCGAAGGTGAAGATTTGTATGGGTTTTCAGAAAAGAAGAGAGAATGTTGGGGTGAAGAGAGTGGTGAGAGTAAATGAGCCTGGGAAGGAGACTTGTGGAAGGAAGTACCAGGAGAGACTGAGTACAGAATGGAAAAAGGTGAGAACAAAGGAGGTTAGGGGAGTGGGGGAGGAATGGGATGTATTTAGGGAAGCAGTGATGGCTTGCGCAAAAGATGCTTGTGGCATGAGAAGCGTGGGAGGTGGGTTGATTAGAAAGTGTAGTGAGTAGTAGGATGAAGAAGTAAGATTATTAGTGAAAGAGAAGAGAGAGGCATTTGGACGATTTTTCCAGAGAAATAATGCAAATGAGTGGGAGATGTATAAAAGAAAAAGGCAGGATGTCAAGGGAAAGGTGCAAGAGGTGAAAAAGAGGGCAAATGAGAGTTGGGCTGAGAGAGTATCATTAACTTTTAGGAAGAATAAAAAGATGTTTTGGAAGGAGGTAAATAAAGTGCGTAAGACAAGGGAGCAAATGGGAACTTCAGTGAAGGGGGCTAATGGGGAGGTGATAACAAGTAGTGGTGATGTGAGAAGATGGAGTGAGTATTTTGAAGGTTTGTTGAATGTGCTTGAATGTGTTTTGGTCTAGGTGGTGTGCAAAGTGAGAGGGTTAGGGAAAATGATTTGGTAAACAGAGAAGTGGTAGTAAAAGCATTGCGGAAGATGAAAGCCGGCAAGGCAGCAGGTTTGGATGGTATTGCAGTGGACTTTATTAAAAAAGGAGGTGACTGTATTGTTGAATGGTTGGTAAGGTTGTTTAATGTATGTATGATTCATGGTTAGGTGCCTGAGGATTGGCGGAATGCTTGCATAGTGCCATTGTACAAAGGCAAAGGAATAAGAGTGAGTGCTCAAATTACAGAGGTATAAGTTTGTTGAGTATTCCTGGGAAATTATATGGGAGGGTATTGATTGAGAGGGTGAAGGCATGTACAGAGCATCAGATTGGGGAAGAGCAGTGTGGTTTCAGAAGTGGTAGAGGATGTGTGGATCAGGTGTTTGCTTTGAAGAATGTATGTGAGAAATACTTAGAAAAGCAAATGGATTTGTATGTAGCATTTATGAATCTGGAGAAGGCATATGATAGGGTTGATAGAGATGCTCTGTGGAAGGTATTAAGAATGTATGGTGTGGGAGGCAAGTTGTTAGAAGCAGTGAAAAGTTTTTATCAAGGATGTAAGGCATGTGTACGTGTAGGAAGAGAGGAAAGTGATTGGTTCTCAGTGAATGTAGGTTTGCGGCAGGGGTATGTGATGTCTCCATGGTTGTTTAATTTGTTTATGGATGGGGTTGTTAGGGAGGTGAATGCAAGAGTTTTGGAAAGAGGGGCAAGTATGAAGTCTGTTGTGGATGAGAGAGCTTGGGAAGTGAGTCAGTTGTTGTTCGCTGATGATACAGCGCTGGTGGCTGATTCATGTGAGAAACTGCAGAAGCTGGTGACTGAGTTTGATAAAGTGTGTGAAAGAAGAAAGTTAAGAGTAAGTGTGAATAAGAGCAAGGTTGTTAGGTACCGTAGGGTTGAGGGTCAAGTCAATTGGGAGGTAAGTTTGAATGGAGAAAAACTGGAGGAAGTAAAGTGTTTTAGATATCTGGGAGTGGATCTGGCAGCAGATGGAACCATGGAAGCGGAAGTGGATCATAGGGTGGGGGACGGGGCGAAAATCCTGGGAGCCTTGAAGAATGTGTGGAAGTCGAGAACATTATCTCGGAAAACAAAATGGGTATGTTTGACGGAATAGTGGTTCCAACAATGTTGTATGGTTGCGAGGCGTGGGCTATGGATAGAGTTGTGCGCAGGAGGATGGATGTGCTGGAAATGAGATGTTTGAGGACAATGTGTGGTGTGAGGTGGTTTGATCGAGTAAGTAACGTAAGGGTAAGAGAGATGTGTGGAAATAAAAAGAGCGTGGTTGAGAGAGCAGAAGAGGGTGTTTTGAAATGGTTTGGGCACATGGAGAGAATGAGTGAGGAAAGATTGACCAAGAGGATATATGTGTCGGAGGTGGAGGGAACGAGGAGAAGTGGGAGACCAAATTGGAGGTGGAAAGATGGAGTGAAAAAGATTTTGAGTGATCGGGGCCTGAACATGCAGGAGGGTGAAAGGCGTGCATGGAATAGAGTGAATTGGATCGATGTGGTATACCGGGGTTGACGTGCTGTCAGTGGATTGAATCAAGGCATGTGAAGCGTCTGGGGTAAACCATGGAAAGCTGTGTAGGTATGTATATTTGCGTGTGTGGACGTATGTATATACATGTGTATGGGGGTGGGTTGGGCCATTTCTTTCGTCTGTTTCCTTGCGCTACCTCGCAAACGCAGGAGACAGCGACAAAGCAATATATATATATATATATATATATATATATATATATATATATATATATATATATATATATATATTTCAATGAGAGGCTTTGGAAATTAGTTCTCCGTAAAGTAAAGGCAAAGGAATTTTGCTTGACCAACAATCATGTGTAGTGAGGTTTGAGTCACTATAATGAGGCAGTAATGAGTCGCACTTTTCTACAGGAGAGAACCAAGTTGGTGTAGTTACCCTCAAATTGGCTAATAACTTCTTCGAGACATTTGTGAAGTTACCCCGTGAAGATGGCAAGAATAATTGGGTTGTTAGTATGCAGACGAGTTAAAACTGACGGAGTGATGTGACATGGAGGCAATATCAATGAGACCAACCCACCTGCAGGTGATTATATGCCAGTAATTAATGAGCGGTGTAGTAACGTAAGATAATTAATGAGCGGTGTAGTAACGTAAGATAATTAATGAGCGGTGTAGTAACGTAAGATAATTAATGAGCGGTGTAGTAACGTAAGATAATTAATGAGCGGTGTAGTAACGTAAGATAATTAATGAGCGGTGTAGTAACGTAAGATAATTAATGAGCGGTGTAGTAACGTAAGATATCCATTTATCTGTCCAGCTATCTATTTAAAGGGGAGTAATTAAGGCAGGCAATCTTTTCAAGGGGATTAATTAGTATGGCTGTTCATTAACAGCACACATTACTCAATATAACAATAAAAGGAAGATATCTTGAACGTGCATTACGAATGCGTCATCTCTTTACAGAATAATAACAGATGATAATATATGAGAGAGAGGCTGGAATAATAGTTATAATAATAATCTCTTATCATGATTACATTACAGGTATAATTAACTAATGAGAGGCTGGAATAATAGTTATAATAATAATCTCTTATCATGATTACATTACAGGTATAATTAACTAATGAGAGGCTGGAATAATAGTTATAATAATAATCTCTTATAATGATTACATTACAGGTATAATTAACTAATGAGAGGCTGGAATAATAGTTATAATAATAATCTCTTATCATGATTACATTACAGGTATAATTAACTAATGAGAGGCTGGAATAATAGTTATAATAATAATCTCTTATCATGATTACATTACAGGTATAATTAACTAATGAGAGGCTGGAATAATAGTTATAATAATAATCTCTTATCATGATTACATTACAGGTATAATTAACTAATGAGAGGCTGGAATAATAGTTATAATAATAATCTCTTATCATGATTACATTACAGGTATAATTAACTAATGAGAGGCTGGAATAATAGTTATAATAATAATCTCTTATCATGATTACATTACAGGTATAATTAACTAATGAGAGGCTGGAATAATAGTTATAATAATAATCTCTTATCATGATTACATTACAGGTATAATTAACTAATGAAAGGTAACCATCTGGCATTCAGTAGTAATGGAATGTTCTCTGTTCATGAAGCAAAACTAAAGGAAATTTATCTTGTTAGACATTAATAATGGATGTTATGGCTAGTAATTAAAAGTAATTACTGTAGAGACATGACAAGAAGCACTCATATAATTAGAGGCAGAGATAAGTGATAATTACCCTTGAGTACATTAGTTAGCCTTGGTTATGCTATAAAAGGGTAGTTATAAGTCAATATTATCTCTCTGGCAACAAGAATAAAGTCCAATTGTCTTCTCATTGGCATTAACAAAGTGTTAGTTCTTAAAGGGTAAACAAAAATATTAAGGGCAGTTACATCCAACCAACAATTAAAGCTAGAAGAGTTAGGATGGGGAGGAGGGAGGTTGGGAAGAGGGGAGGGGTTAGATAGAACCAATATAGTATTGTTGTGGAGGTAAAGGTCAAAACAAAAGAAACAACTTGGTTATGACCCATAAGGTTGTGGTTCAATGATACAGTCCCTTGACATGGGACATTTTACAAGTTCAATACTAAAAGGTTTATGTCAAACTTCATACATTAATGAAGTAACACCTGCAGTGTGTTGAACGGCAGGTATGAGTCTGTGTTTACACTTTGTGCAATAGCAATGTTGTCATCAAAGACGTTTGGGAATGTGTGTGTGTGTGTGTGTGTGTGTGTGTGTGTGTGTGTGTGTGTCATGCAGTAGAGGAATCAGAGAGAGAGAGAGAGAGAGAGAGAGAGAGAGAGAGAGAGAGAGAGAGAGAGAGAGAGAGAGAGAGAGAGAGAGAGAGAGACATGTTAACTTGAGGTCATCAATTCACTAATCAACAAAAAGATAAATAACTCCTTCAAAACCTTGATGCCAAGACCATGACACAAAACACGATGACAAATTCATTTCTTTTAAATAATAAGAATAATTAAAAAATCGGTTTCAGGCATGAGAAGAGAATGCTTACACTATAACAAGTTTGTTTAACAAGTCAAACACAAGAGATGCATAATACATACATATGGTGAAGCATCGTTCTCATTCATTCATGTCGTACCTTGTAGTACCCAGCTGGACCATGAGTGGTTAACTGGATGTCATGGTAGAGTTATTAGGGTCAAAGGTGATGCACAGAGGTCAAAGTGCAAGTGTGACGTGATGTTGTTTGGAAAAGGAACTCAACAGCTTGACCTCGACAAGTGACTTTCAAAACGTCGAACTCGAAGTGTCAACAGAAATCAATGAGAAGTGGATCACTACGGTAAAGTGAGCATAAGTTGGCATGGAAATCAGACTTGAATAATAGCGGGGCAAAGAAAATGCAAAAACCAGAGGGAAATGCTTCTGGAACATGTATTGAAGACTGAGAAAGAATAAGTCATAGACTTGGAGGCCACTTAAGCCTCACATTCAACGAGAGCAAAGGCTCTCTCACAACACACTCTTGGAGGTCACCATTGCAAGACACTGGCGGGAAAAGAAGGCAAAAAAAAAAAAAAGGACAGGAAAACTGCATCTTTTCCAGGAGGTTTTCCAGAGGGGGTTTTGACAATGTTTTCCATCGGGTACTCTTGAAGGTTTTCTCCCAAAGAGGTTTCAGGATTGTCTCTAAGACGGTTCTGCCAAAAGGTTTGCAGAGTTGATGAAGGGTTTCTGGCAAGGTTTACTGGAAGAGGTTTCCATGGGATTTTCCAGGAGGGGGAAGGGGAGGGGTTTTGGGGGAAGGTTTTTAACAAGTTTTCTAATGGAAAAGTTTCCAGAAAATTTGGTCCAGGAAAGGCTTTCCAGGTGGTTTTCTTGAGGAAGTTCTTCACCGGCAAAGCTTTCCACTGGAAGGTTTTCTGGATGGTTTTCCAGTAGTAAAGTTTTCCAGGTGGTTTTCTAAGAGATTCAGGGAAAGGCTCTTTGGGGGGGGGGGGTCTCTACCAGAAGGGTTTTCAGGTGGGTTTCTACCAGAAGGTTTCATAGATGGTCATCTTGCAGAAAGATTTTCCAGCAACCTTTCCAAGAGGAAGTTCACCTTTGTTCTTCTTTTTTTAGGAAAACTTTTCTGAGGGAGATCTTCCAGGGAAGGGGTTTCCAGGGGAAGGTTTCTCAAAAGAATCGTTTTCCAGGGAAGATTTTCCTGGAAAACAAGTTTTGGGGAAGGTCTAGAAAACAAGTTTTGGGGAAGGTCCTGGAAAACAAGTTTTGGGGAAGGTCTGGAAAACAAGTTTTGGGGAAGGTCCTGGAAAACAAGTTTTGGGGAAGGTCCTGGAAAACAAGTTTTGGGGAAGGTCTGGAAAACAAGTTTTGGGGAAGGTCTGGAAAACAAGTTTTGGGGAAGGTCTGGAAAACAAGTTTTCGGGAAGGTCTGGAAAAAAGTTTTGGGGAAGGTCTGGAAAACAAGTTTTGGGGAAGGTCTGGAAAACAAGTTTTGGGGAAGGTCTGGAAAACAAGTTTTCGGGAAGGTCTGGAAAACAAGTTTTGGGGAAGGTCTGGAAAACAAGTTTTGGGGAAGGTCTGGAAAACAAGTTTTCGGGAAGGTCCTGGAAAACAAGTTTTGGGGAAGGTCCTGGAAAACAAGTTTTGGGGAAGGTCTGGAAAAAAAGTTTTGGGGAAGGTCTGGAAAAAAGTTTTCGGGAAGGTCCTGGAAAGCAAGTTTTGGGGAAGGTCTGGAAAACAAGTTTTGGGGAAGGTCCTGGAAAACAAGTTTTGGGGAAGGTCCTGGAAAACAAGTTTTGGGGAAGGTCTGGAAAACAAGTTTTCGGGAAGGTCTGGAAAACAAGTTTTGGGGGAGGTCTGGAAAACAAGTTTTGGGGGAGGTCTGGAAAAAAGTTTTGGGGAAGGTCTGGAAAACAAGTTTTGGGGAAGGTCCTGGAAAACATGTTTCTTCCAAGGTTTTCCCAGTTTTTCCTTTAAAGATTTTTCTTTCCAGGTTAAGGTTGTGTTGTGGGAAGGGAAGGTTGTGTTGTGGGACAGACTACGTTCCAGAAGGCTTCCAGACACCTTACCTTGCCGCCTGTGGCTGTTGCTTCTTGAGCGAGGGTTTCACCCCATTGGCTTCCAGTTCCTTTTCCAGGTGTTTGATCCTCATCCTGGCCATGTCCAACTCGTGTTTGACCTTCCAGATGTGCGTATCGCACAGCGGATCCCGACACCGGTGTCGACGCAGTTTGTCCGTGGCCTCGTAAACTGCCCCACGGAACGTTAGCGACTTGCCCATACTCTGTTGGAAGAGAGAAAAGGCGGGAGCAAGTTAAGAGAGGTGGATGGTGGTGGGCGAAGGGGTTAAGAGAGGTGGATGGTGGTGGGGAGGGAGTTAGAAGTGGTGGATGGTGGAAAGAGAGGGAAAGATTGAAGAATATGTTTGAGACGAGAGAGAGAGAGAGAGAGAGAGAGAGAGAGAGAGAGAGAGAGAGAGAGAGAGAGAGAGAGAGAGAGAGAATGTATATATATATACACACACGAGATACAAAGACTTCTCTATAATCTATGAATCTATAACTGATAATGAAAATGACAAAGGAAATTAATCAAGACCAAAGAGAGAAATGTATGGAATGATAACTTTCATGATTTTAACCAACATTAACATTTTAACCAACATTAACATTTTAACCAACATTAACATTCTAACCAACATTAACATTTGAACCAACATTAACATTTTAACCAACATTAACATTTTAACCAACATCAATATTCTAACCAACATTAACATTTTAACCAACATTAACATTTTAACCAACATTAACATTTTAACCAACATTAACATTTTAACCAACATTAACATTTTAACCAACATTAACATTTTAACCAACATTAACATTTAAGATGAGACAAACTTCTTTATCTACACTACACAAGACCCACACACGAGGTCATCAACACAGAGGGTAGCATTAACATCACTATCACAAACTATTTAACATCTCAATGTAAACAACCCACACAATTATTAACATCTTTATACACATATTTAACTGGAGTACGTGTAAACAAAAATGTAAATAATGGCGTAAAGCAGTAGTGATTAATATGACACTGGGTCAAACCATTAGACACTGGGTCAAACCATTAGACACTGGGTCAAACCATTAGACACTGGGTCAAACCATTAGACACTGGGTCAAACCATTAGACACTGGGTCAAATCATTAGACACTGGGTCAAATCATTAGACACTAGGTCAAACCATTAGACACTGGGTCAAATCATTAGACACTGGGTCAAATCATCAGACACTGGGTCAAACCATTAGACACTGGGTCAAATCATTAGACACTGGGTCAAACCATTAGACACTGGGTCAAACCATTAGACACTGGGTCAAACCATTAGACACTGGGTCAAATCATTAGACACTAGGTCAAACCATTAGACACTGGGTCAAATCATTAGACACTAGGTCAAACCATTAGACACTGGGTCAAACCATTAGACACTGGGTCAAATCATCAGACACTGGGTCAAACCATTAGACACTGGGTCAAACCATTAGACACTGGGTCAAACCATTAGACACTGGGTCAAATCATTAGACACTGGGTCAAACCATTAGACACTGGGTCAAATCATTAGACACTGGGTCAAACCATTAGACACTGGGTCAAATCATTAGACACTGGGTCAAATCATTAGACACTGGGTCAAACCATCAGACACTGGGTCAAATCATTAGACACTGGGTCAAACCATTAGACACTGGGTCAAATCATTAGACACTGGGTCAAATCATTAGACACTGGGTCAAACCATTAGACACTGGGTCAAATCATTAGACACTAGGTCAAACCATTAGACACTGAGTCAAACCATTAGACACTGGGTCAAACCATTAGACACTGGGTCAAACCATTAGACACTGGGTCAAATCATTAGACACTAGGTCAAACCATTAGACACTGAGTCAAACCATTAGACACTGGGTCAAACCATTAGACACTGGGTCAAACCATTAGACAATGGGTCAAACCATTAGACACTGGGTCAAACCATTAGACACTGGGTCAAACCATTAGACACTGGGTCAAACCATTAGATACTGGGTCAAACCATTAGACACTGGGTCAAACCATTAGATACTGGGTCAAACCATTAGATACTGGGTCAAACCATTAAACACTGGGTCAAACCATCAGACACTGGGTCAAACCATTAGACACTGGGTCAAACCATCAGACACTGGGTCAAACCATCAGAAACTGGGTCAAACCATTAGACACTGGGTCAAACCATTAGACACTGGGTCAAACCATTAGACACTGGGTCAAATCATTAGACACTGGGTCAAACCATCAGAAACTGGGTCAAACCATTAGACACTGGGTCAAACCATTAGACACTGGGTCAAACCATTAGACACTGGGTCAAACCATTAGACACTGGGTCAAACCATCAGACACTGGGTCAAACCATTAGACACTGGGTCAAACCATTAGACACTGGGTCAAACCATCAGACACTGGGTCAAACCATTAGACACTGGGTCAAACCATTAGACACTAGGTCAAACTATTAGACACTGGGTCAAACCATTAGATACTGGGTCAAACCATTAGACACTGGGTCAAACCATTAGACACTGGGTCAAACCATTAGACACTGGGTCAAACCATTAATATAAATGCTCAAAGGCTGACACTGAAGCTGATGACTCTCCAACCAAAGACAAGACAGAGAGGAATGTAAACAAACATGTCCTACAATACTACAAGAATTATACAACATTATATGTCCTACAATACTACAAGAATTATACAACATTATATGTCCTACAATACTACAAGAATTATACTACATTATATGTCCTACAATACTACAAGAATTATACAACACTATATGTCCTACAATACTACAAGAATTATACAACATTATATGTCCTACAATACTACAAGAATTATACTACATTATATGTCCTACAATACTACAAGAATTATACAACATTATATGCCCTACAATACTACAAGAATTATACAACATTATATGTCCTACAATACTACAAGAATTATACAACATTATATGTCCTACAATACTACAAGAATTATACAACATTATATGTCCTACAATACTACAAGAATTATACAACATTATATGTCCTACAATACTACAAGAATTATACAACATTATATGTCCTACAATACTACAAGAATTATACAACATTATATGTCCTACAATACTACAAGAATTATACAACATTATATGTCCTACAATACTACAAGAATTATACAACATTATATGTCCTACAATACTACAAGAATTATACAACATTATATGTCCTACAATACTACAAGAATTATACAACATTATATGTCCTACAATACTACAAGAATTATACAACATTATATGTCCTACAATACTACAAGAATTATACAACATTATATGTCCTACAATACTACAAGAATTATACAACATTATATGTCCTACAATACTACAAGAATTATACAACATTATATGTCCTACAATACTACAAGAATTATACAACATTATATGTCCTACAATACTACAAGAATTATACAACATTATATGTCCTACAATACTACAAGAATTATACAACATTATATGTCCTACAATACTACAAGAATTATACAACATTATATGTCCTACAATACTACAAGAATTATACAACATTATATGTCTACAATACAAGAATTATACAACATTATATGTCCTACAATACTACAAGAATTATACAACATTATATGTCCTACAATACTACAAGAATTATACAACATTATATGTCCTACAATACTACAAGAATTATACAACATTATATGTCCTACAATACTACAAGAATTATACAACATTATATGTCCTACAATACTACAAGAATTATACAACATTATATGTCCTACAATACTACAAGAATTATACAACATTATATGTCCTACAATACTACAAGAATTATACAACATTATATGTCCTACAATACTACAAGAATTATACTACATTATATGTCCTACAATACTACAAGAATTATACAACATTATATGTCCTACAATACTACAAGAATTATACAACATTATATGTCCTACAATACTACAAGAATTATACTACATTATATGTCCTACAATACTACAAGAATTATACTACATTATATGTCCTACAATACTACAAGAATTATACTACATTATATGTCCTACAATACTACAAGAATTATACTACACTATATGTCCTACAATACTACAAGAATTATACTACATTATATGAGAGAACGACTGGACTCACCAGGCTAACGACTGGACTCACCAGGCTAACGAGTGGACTCACCAGGCTAACGAGAGAACGACTGGACCCACCAGGCTAACGAGAGAACGACTGGACCCACCAGGCTAACGAGAGAACGACTGGACCCACCAGGCTAACGAGAGAACGACTGGACTAACGAGAGAACGACCAGGCTAACGAGTGGACTCACCAGGCTAACGAGAGAACGAGTGGACTCACCAGGGTAACGAGAGAACGACTGGACTCACCAGGCTAACGAGAGAACGACCAGGCTAACGAGAGAACGATCAGGCTAACGAGTGGACTCACCAGACTAACGAGAGAACGACCAGGCTAACGAGTGGACTCACCAGGCTAACGAGTGGACTCACCAGGCTAACGAGAGAACGGCTGGACCCACCAGGCTGACGAGAGAACGACTGGACTTACGAGAGAACGACTGGACTAACGAGAGAACGACCAGGCTAACGAGTGGACTCACCAGGCTAACGAGTGGACTCACCAGGCTAACGAGAGAACGGCTGGACTCACCAGGCTAACGAGTGGACTCACCAGGCTAACGAGTGGACTCACCAGGCTAACGAGTGGACTCACCAGGCTAACGAGAGAACGGCTGGACCCACCAGGCTGACGAGAGAACGACTGGACTTACGAGAGAACGACTGGACTAACGAGAGAACGACCAGGCTAACGAGTGGACTCACCAGGCTAACGAGTGGACTCACCAGGCTAACGAGTGGACTCACCAGGCTAACGAGTGGACTCACCAGGCTAACGAGAGAACGAGTGGACTCACCAGGCTAACGAGAGAACGACTGGACTCACCAGGCTAACGAGAGAACGACCAGGCTAACGAGAGAACGATCAGGCTAACGAGTGGACTCACCAGACTAACGAGAGAACGACCAGGCTAACGAGTGGACTCACCAGGCTAACGAGTGGACTCACCAGGCTAACGAGAGAACGGCTGGACCCACCAGGCTGACGAGAGAACGACTGGACTTACGAGAGAACGACTGGACTAACGAGAGAACGACCAGGCTAACGAGTGGACTCACCAGGCTAACGAGTGGACTCACCAGGCTAACGAGAGAACGGCTGGACCCACCAGGCTGACGAGAGAACGACTGGACTTACGAGAGAACGACTGGACTAACGAGAGAACGACCAGGCTAACGAGTGGACTCACCAGGCTAACGAGTGGACTCACCAGGCTAACGAGAGAACGGCTGGACCCACCAGGCTGACGAGAGAACGACTGGACTTACGAGAGAACGACCAGGCTAACGAGTGGACTCACCAGGCTAACGAGAGAACGGCTGGACCCACCAGGCTGACGAGAGAACGACTGGACTAACGAGAGAACGACTGGACTAACGAGAGAACGACCAGGCTAACGAGTGGACTCACCAGGCTAACGAGTGGACTCACCAGGCTAACGAGAGAACGGCTGGACCCACCAGGCTGACGAGAGAACGACTGGACTTACGAGAGAACGACTGGACTAACGAGAGAACGACCAGGCTAACGAGTGGACTCACCAGGCTAACGAGTGCACAGCATCCTCCACTGTCCTTCTTGGCTAAGTGTTTCCTGACGTACTTGAAGTAGACGTGTTCGAGTGCTAGGAGAACGATGGCTAGGACCATGCCAATGCCTAGCAGTAAGTAAGCAGAGAGAAACTGCTCGATGGCCAGCGGTTCTGAAGCGCGTCTCTGCTGTTTCATGGGTTTACACGTCCCTGTCATCCAGAACCGCTGCAGGCGCTCGATGTCTCCTGTGGGAAACGGAGAAGACGACAATGCATTATGGTTGGTTTGTGTGTGTGTGGGGGGGGGTTGCTTTATGAGGGGGGGGTTGCTTTATGAGGGGGGGGTTGCTTTATGAGAGGAGGGGGGTTGCTTTATGAGAGGAGGGGGGGGTTGCTTTATGAGAGGAGGGGGGGTTGCTTTATGAGAGGAGGGGGGTTGCTTTATGAGAGAGAGGGTTGCTTTATGAGGGGGGTTGCTTTATGAGAGGAGGGGGGTTGCTTTATGAGAGGAGGGGGGGTTGCTTTATGAGGGGGGGGTTGCTTTATGAGAGGAGGGGGGGGTTGCTTTATGAGGGGGGTTGCTTTATGAGGGGGGGGTTGCTTTATGAGAGGAGGGGGGGGGTTGCTTTATGAGGGGGGTTGCTTTATGAGGGGGGGGTTGCTTTATGAGAGGAGGGGGGGTTGCTTTATGAGGGGGGTTGCTTTATGAGGGGGGGGTTGCTTTATGAGAGGAGGGGGGTTGCTTTATGAGAGAGAGGGTTGCTTTATGAGAGAAGGGGGGGTTGCTTTATGAGGGGGGTTGCTTTATGAGGGGGGGGGGTTGCTTTATGAGAGGAGGGGGGTTGCTTTATGAGAGAGAGGGTTGCTTTATGAGAGAAGGGGGGGTTGCTTTATGAGGGGGGTTGCTTTATGAGAGGAGGGGGGTTGCTTTATGAGAGAGAGGGTTGCTTTATGAGAGGATGGGGGTTGCTTTATGAGAGGAGGGGGGTTGCTTTATGAGGGGGGGGTTGCTTTATGAGAGGAGGGGGGTTGCTTTATGAGAGGAGGGGGGTTGCTTTATGAGAGGAGGGGGGTTGCTTTATGAGAGGAGGGGGGTTGCTTTATGAGAGGAGGGGGGTTGCTTTATGAGAGAGAGGGTTGCTTTATGAGAGGAGGGGGTTGCTTTATGAGAGGAGGGGGGGTTGCTTTATGAGAGAGAGGGTTGCTTTATGAGAGGAGGGGGGTTGCTTTATGAGAGGAGGGGGTTGCTTTATGAGAGGAGGGGGGTTGCTTTATGAGAGGAGGGGGGGTTGCTTTATGAGAGGAGGGGGGGTTGCTTTATGAGAGGAGGGGGTTGCTTTATGAGAGAGAGGGTTGCTTTATGAGAGGAGGGGGGGTTGCTTTATGAGAGGAGGGGGTTGCTTTATGAGAGGGGGATTGCTTTATGAGAGGAGGGGGGGGTTGCTTTATGAGAGAGGGGGTTGCTTTAAGAGAGAGGGGGGGTTGCTTTATGAGAGAGAGGGTTGCTTTATGAGAGGAGGGGGTTGCTTTATGAGAGGAGGGGGGGTTGCTTTATGAGAGGAGGGGGGGTTGCTTTATGAGAGGAGGGGGGTTGCTTTATGAGAGGAGGGGGGGTTGCTTTATGAGAGAGAGGGTTGCTTTATGAGAGGAGGGGGGTTGCTTATGAGAGGAGGGGGGGTTGCTTTATGAGAGGAGGGGTTGCTTTATGAGAGAGGAGGGGGTTGCTTTATGAGAGGATGGGGGTTGCTTTATGAGAGAGAGGGTTGCTTTATGAGAGGAGGGGGGTTGCTTTATGAGAGGAGGGGGTTGCTTTATGAGAGGAGGGGGGGTTGCTTTATGAGAGGAGGGGGGTTGCTTTATGAGAGGAGGGGGGTTGCTTTATGAGAGGAGGGGTGATCTTGTGAGAAAAGGTTACAAAATTTATCATAATTACGTCCAATCTGTTAGTAAATAAATGTTAATGATGCTGTTATCATGTTAACTCTAAATGTTAATGATGCTGTTATCTTGTTAACTGTAAATGTTAATGATGCTGTTATCTTGTTAACTGTAAATGTTAATGATGCTGTTATCATGTTAACTCTAAATGTTAATGATGCTGTTATCTTGTTAACTGTAAATGTTAATGATGCTGTTATCTTGTTAACTGTAAATGTTAATGATGCTGTTATCTTGTTAACTGTAAATGTTAATGATGCTGTTATCTTGTTAACTGTAAATGTTAATGATGCTGTTATCTTGTTAACTGTAAATGTTAATGATGCTGTTATCTTGTTAACTGTAAATGTTAATAATGCTGTTATCTTGTTAACTGTAAATGTTAATGATGCTGTTATCTTGTTAACTGTAAATGTTAATGATGCTGTTATCTTGTTAACTGTAAATGTTAATGATGCTGTTATCTTGTTAACTGTAAATGTTAATGATGCTGTTATCTTGTTAACTCTAAATGTTAATGATGCTGTTATCTTGTTAACTGTAAATGTTAATGATGCTGTTATCTTGTTAACTGTAAATGTTAATGATGCTGTTATCTTGTTAACTCTAAATGTTAATGATGCTGTTATCTTGTTAACTGTAAATGTTAAATCTACAAATTCCTCTATACGAAAAAAAATAATAATGCTGTTAGCTTTGTACAATAGCTCTATAAACAGCTAAGTGTGTTCAGCTTTTGTTAGCTCTGTGAAAGGTGGGGGGGGGGGGAGTTGATGTGTTAGCTTTGTACTGCCAAAATAGAAAAAGCTATGTTAGCTGAGGGACATGTTAGCTGTGTTAAATGTATGATTAACATATTGTCGTAATTCGGACGGTTGGGGTTGAAGGAACGACCCTTGAACACGACGGTATACGACCCTTGAACACGACGGTATACGACCCTTGAACACGACGGTATACGACCCTTGAACAC
Organism: Panulirus ornatus; assembly: GCF_036320965.1. Taxonomy (NCBI): domain Eukaryota; kingdom Metazoa; phylum Arthropoda; class Malacostraca; order Decapoda; family Palinuridae; genus Panulirus; species Panulirus ornatus. Next base: position 9,238,009 of record NC_092268.1, read on the forward strand.
GACGGTATACGACCCTTGAACACGACGGTATACGACCCTTGAACACGACGGTATACGACCCTTGAACACGACGGTATACGACCCTTGAACACGACGGTATACGACCCTTCAGCACGACGGTATACGACCCTTGAACACGACGGTATACGACCCTTGAACACGACGGTATACGACCCTTGAACACGACGGTATACGACCCTTGAACACGACGGTATACGACCCTTGAACACGACGGTATACGACCCTTGAACACGACGGTATACGACCCTTGAACACGACGGTATACGACCCTTGAACACGACGGTATACGACCCTTCAGCACGACGGTATACGACCCTTGAACACGACGGTATACGACCCTTGAACACGACGGTATACGACCCTTGAACACGACGGTATACGACCCTTGAACACGACGGTATACGACCCTTGAACACGACGGTATACGACCCTTGAACACGACGGTATACGACCCTTGAACACGACGGTATACGACCCTTGAACACGACGGTATACGACCCTTGAACACGACGGTATACGACCCTTCAGCACGACGGTATACGACCCTTGAACACGACGGTATACGACCCTTGAACACGACGGTATACGACCCTTGAACACGACGGTATACGACCACACGTCGTACATTGGTTATCCCAGAGACCATCATTGGTCTACGCTTCAGCGTCCACGTCCCCCCCGGACCCCAGCCCGCGCATGCGCAACACCTCACGACAAAGACGTCCTCCCCCCCCACCCCCCACCCCCGAAACCAAACTTTACTCCCATCTGCGTCGTCTTAAGGGCGAGTGGGGGGGCGGGGGGAGTGGGGGGGAGTGGGGGGTCAGGTGGGGTCGTCCAGCCTCCTAGGAGGGAGGGACATTATGCATCAAAATGACGTGAGTGGATCATGTCTGAGAGAGAGAGAGAGAGAGAGAGAGAGAGAGAGAGAGAGAGAGAGAGAGAGAGAGAGAGAGGGAGAGAGGGAGGGAGAGAGAGAGAGAGAGAGAGAGAGGGAGGGAGGGAGAGATAGAGAGAGAGAGAGAGAGAGAGAGAGAGAGAGAGAGAGAGAGAGAGAGAGAGAGAGAGAGAGAGAGAGAGAGAGAGAGAGAGAGAGAGAGAGAGAGGTGAGAGGTGAGGTGGGGGAGTCGATCAATAACTTAAATGTCACCCCCTCGTGTTTGAGGGAGGGAGAGGGACACGGGATAAGAGAGGCGAGGAGAAAACCTGGGGAGATGATGACTGGTCCACTGGGGAGATGATGACTGGTCCACTGGGGAGATGATGACTGGTCTGCTGGGGAGATGATGACTGGTCCACTGGGGAGATGATGACTGGTTCACTGGGGAGATGATGACTGGTCCACTGGGGAGATGATGACTGGTCCACTGGGGAGATGATGACTGGTCCACTGGGGAGATGATGACTGGTCCACTAGGGAGATGATTACTGGTCCGCTGGGGAGATGATGACTGGTCCACTGAGGAGATGATGACTGGTCCACTGGGGGGAGATGATGACTGGTCCACTGGGGAGATGATGACTGATCCACTGGGGAGATGATGATTGGTCCACTGGGGGGAGATGATGACTGGTCCGCTGGGGAGATGATGACTGGTCCACTGGGGAGATAACTGGTCCGCTGGGAGATGATGACTGGTCCACTGGGGAGATGATGACTGGTCCACTGGGGAGATGATGACTGGTCCACTGGGGAGATGATGACTGGTCCACTGGGGAGATGATTACTGGTCCACAGGGGAGATGATGACTGGTCCACTGGGGAGATGATGACTGGTCCACTGGGGAGATGATGACTGGTCCACTGGGTAGATGATGACTGGTCCACTGGGGAGATGATGACTGGTCCACTGGGGAGATGATGACTGGTCCACTAGGGAGATGATAACTGGTCCACTGGGGAGATGATGACTGGTCCACTATGGAGATGGTGACTGGTCCATTGGGAGGAGATAAATGGTCCACACGGAGATGACTGGTCCACTGGGGAGATGATGACTGGTCCACTGGGGAGATGAAGACTGGTCCACTGGGGAGATGATGACTGTCCACTAGGGAGATGATGACTGGTCCCACTGGGAGATGATGGACTGGTCCACTAGGAGAGGAACTGGTCCACTTGGGGATATGAGAACTGGTCCGCTGGGGAGATGATTACTGGTCCACTGGGGAGATGATGACTGGTCCACTGGGGAGATGATGACTGGTCCACTGGGGAGATGACTGGTCCACTGGGGAGATGATTACTGGTCCACAGGGGAGATGATGACTGGTCCACTGGGGAGATGATGACTGGTTCACTGGGGAGATGATGACTGGTCCACTGGGTAGATGATGACTGGTCCACTGGGGAGATGATGACTGGTCCACTATGGAGATGGTGACTGGTCCAATGGGGAGATGACTGGTCCACTGGGGAGATGATGACTGGTCCACTAGGGAGATGATGACTGGTCCACTGGGGAGATGATGACTGGTCCACTAGGGAGATGATAACTGGTCCACTGGGGAGATGATGACTGGTCCACTAGGGAGATGATGACTGGTCCACTGGGGAGATGATGACAGGTCCACTAGGGAGATGATGACTGGTTCATTGGGAGGAGATAAATGGTCCACAGGGGAGATGACTGGTCCACACGGGAGATGACTGGTCCACTGGGGAGATGATGACTGGTCCAATGGGGAGATGACTGGTCCACTGGGGAGATGATGACTGGTCCACTAGGGAGATGATGACTGGTCCACTGGGGAGATGATGACTGGTCCACTAGGGAGATGATAACTGGTCCACTGGGGAGATGATGACTGGTCCACTGGGGAGATGATGACTGGTCCACTAGGGAGATGACTGGTCCACTGGGGAGATAATGACTGGTCCACTAGGGAGATGATAACTGGTCCACTGGGGAGATGATGACTGGTCCACTAGGGAGATGATGACTGGTCCACTGGGGAGATGATGACAGGTCCACTAGGGAGATGATGACTGGTCCATTGGGAGGAGATAAATGGTCCACAGGGGAGATGACTGGTCCACACGGGAGATGACTGGTCCACTGGGGAGACGATGACTGGTCCAATGAGGAGATGACTGGTCCACTGGGGAGATGATGACTGGTCCACTAGGGAGATGATGACTGGTCCACTAGGGAGATGATGACTGGTCCACTAGGGAGATGATAACTGGTCCACTGAGGAGATGATGACTGGTCCACTGGGGAGATGATGACTGGTCCACTAGGGAGATGACTGGTCCACTGGGGAGATGATGACTGGTCCACTAGGGAGATGATAACTGGTCCACTGGGGAGATGATGACTGGTCCACTAGGGAGATGATGACTGGTCCACTGGGGAGATGATGACAGGTCCACTAGGGAGATGATGACTGGTCCATTGGGAGGATATAAATGGTCCACAGGGGAGATGACTGGTCCACACGGGAGATGACTGGTCCACTGGGGAGATGATGACTGGTCCAATGGGGAGATGACTGGTCCACTGGGGAGATGATGACTGGTCCACTAGGGAGATGATGACTGGTCCACTGGGGAGATGATGACTGGTCCACTAGGGAGATGATAACTGGTCCACTGGGGAGATGATGACTGGTCCACTGGGGAGATGATGACTGGTCCACTAGGGAGATGACTGGTCCACTGGGGAGATGATGACTGGTCCACTGGGGAGATGATAACTGGTCCACTGGGGAGATGATGACTGGTCCACTAGGGAGATGATGACTGGTCCACTGGGGAGATGATGACAGGTCCACTAGGGAGTTGATGACTGGTCCATTGGGAGGAGATAAATGGTCCACAGGGGAGATGACTGGTCCACTAGGGAGATGACTGGTCCACTGGGGAGAAGATGAAGGCAGGTGCGGGGAGATAAACTGTCAATTATCGTAAGACCAATTAAGTCGTTCGGTAGTTTTCTGAATATTCCCTACCAGCTGACGACCAGAGAATACTGTGAATATTTTCTTGTGACTGAACGACCAGTGAAAGAAGTGAATGCCTTCTTTCGAATGGGAGTCCAGTGAAGGAGATGAATGTCTCTCTCTCGACATGCATTCACTGAAGGAAGCAAATGGCCATAAAACCAGCAGACAACCTCACACAAGGCCACCACACGAACCATCTACGACCCCCCCTTCCCCACACTCTC